>NW_027449158.1:0-19368 GCF_964194025.1 Convolutriloba macropyga
CTGTCACTCCACGGTCGTGGGCTGCTCATGGTTTGCTGTTTTGGTCTTAGCGAATTCTCTCCGGCTAGTGCGGATGCTCTTATCTTATCTCTTTGACAAATTCTCTTGTTTCTCAGTTTGTTTACTCAAGGTAAATATGGATGTTTAATTTGCGATAAGAGAACTTCACTCATTCTTGCCCATTGTTTAACATCTCATTAATCACGCCATCTGTCAAGTAAGCCGTATTCTATATTTGCTCAAGATAACCATTATTCCAATCAGGACGTCCAATCGTTGCCTAACCATAAATCAGCTCAATCATCAAACCGTTCAGCATTTCTCAAACGCAGTCATCTAGCAGAAACCCAAAATGTAAGGAAATTTTAACAATTTTCTTTTCTTATATACTGTAATTTGCGTGGTGATCCAAATCTTGTGTTTTTTTTTCATAACTCAACGCTCATTATTTATTTCAGGGACGCCTTCAACAACAGGACTCTGGCTTTCATCCTTCCTCATGGATTAACCAGCAAACCCTTTGATTTCCTTCCAGCTATGGACATTGATTGTATTCTAGTTCAGGTGGTTTCCAAGAGCCCTGTGCCAACTAATCCAGAAGAATTCTATCTACTAGACATTTCGGTTATCCTCCAAGGCCAGGACACCAAACTACCGCTTGAGAATTCCTCAGCCCCCTTTCAACGACTCAAACTGGCTCTAAAGAATGAGGCCGAGGTGCACGAGGACGGGTCTATCTTGAACCAGGTTCTCAATTGGTTAGAGAAACCTAAGCTCTCGTGTTAGCTTCGCAGACTTTCAGAAACCTTTGACTGGACTCAATATATATTTTTTTATACATAGTATTGTTTCTTATCAGACCTTATCAGTTTCTCATCACTTGACTTAGCGATCTTCTACTGTAGCCCTTTATGTCCTCTTATTAATTTACCTTAATACTTGTTTTGATTCTCAATCGATGGGTTTTTTTTTGGTGAATCACGTTAATAGTTTTCTAGATTATAAGGCAGGGTAAGATCTAGCATTAGGGTATAAGTTTGAAAATTAAACTGCGCGGCAAATACAGACTAAGCCACAATAAAACCAAAAGCAAAACCGAGGGTCCGTAAAGTCAAAACACTTAAAATCCCAGTGGTACACTGTTAAACGAAATTTAAAAATTAGCTTCCCTCAGTTTCACTGTTGGATCGGACATCATAAGGTAAGAAGAGATTCTGATTAGCACATCAGTTTCGTTTTTAAAATATAAAAATGATTTGACATATAAAGTCATCCGATTAGCACCAGCAATCTTTACTTTACTAAAATTAGAAAAAGGAAGGTCTGTACTCACGCGAGTCCTTTCTGCTAAAGAAGAAAAAAAATTTAGTGTTGAGGGCCAGCGTGCTCTCTCTGCAACCAATCCACGTCACTTCCTACCGAAGTCCTTCTGCAACAAATTACGTCCTGGTGAGGCCTTAGAGGGTCTCGGCATTGTCCTTTCTCCCTGCGAGCTGACCAACAATTTGGCCGGTTCAGGCTCGTACTGCGGTAGGTCGGCGTCCTCAGGAAGCAATTCACGATTATGAATCCAAATCCAACTGCGTCGCCTGCCTTCCATGTCGTCCAAAATCATCCTGGTTGAGCTATGGGACGGCGAACCGATTACCACCTCATCATTGCTGATGCGATCGATACTACCTCTTTTGTGTCTACGGTGGTAGCGCACAGGGGGAACCATAGTTCGTCTCAAATGTTCGAAAAACGATTCGTCGTGCAGTCTCTCCTGACAAGGACACAATTTGAGTTCCTGCAATTTTTTCCAAATCAGCCAGAGTATAACGAGCAGAATTGTTATAGCTACCAGACCAAGAAGAATGCGCAGGGGTGAACTGTGGTACGCCTTCCAATGGAACGGCGTATGTTTGTCAAGAATGTGTTCCGCAAAAGGTCTGGCAATCAATTCCAATTCCCCTTGGTCAACTGTGCCCTCTGGTAAGTCTACCAAATTTAGTTTAAAAGACTCTATCATCTCCTCATTGGCAGCGTTTACAAAAGTTTCCGGAATTTCGACTCCTATTTTCTCGTTTTCCACCGTTCTCAAAACTTCAAACAATGACTGCAGGAGCGGATGCTGTTCAACAATAACAACTTTGCTTGAATCATGCTGACAAGTTCTGGAATCCGGGTATAGAACGATCGTTCCCGTGGGGTTTTCAACCCTTCCATGGCAACTGGGTCTAATCAGACAACTCTTGCATCCAGGTATCTGTTCGCCTTGTGATTGGTCTTTCACTCTAGTATAGTTGATGAATTTGAAATCATCGTTGCTGGACGTGATTAGGTAAGTTAAGTCATCCAGGTATTCCGCAGCTGCTTCGTCGGGTAGAATTTCAGCTTCATGAGGACAAAGTCTCAAAGCAGAGGTTGGTAAGTTGAAAAATAGGCTCGAAAGAAATGTTGCCGAGGAGCTTCTTGCCATTGGAAAAGGTTTCATGCAGAGCAACAACCTGGAACTCCCCCTACAGTGCGAGTTCATCTTTCCTTCGGTAACTTCCGCAAAATTATTATTATATTCCGAAACCAACAAATAGTTTTTATCGAATCTGTACTTGGTTGCCGTCGACCCATTAGCTATTGGCTGCGGAATAGGTACTGCACGGTAAACACGATGAAAACCATTCGTATGATGAACAGGAATATTGAGCAGAATGTTCAAACTATTGTGTGTAACTATTGTCGATTCCACAAGTTCAAACCCATAATACGTCATAAGATCATGTCGCGGAATTGCCTCCTTCTGGGTGTCCAGTTGAAGACCATCTAAGACCTGCAACAGAACTTCCGGTGGGATCAATGTAGCAGGAATGTGTCCCTGAGCCAGAGAGCCCAATGCATCGTCCAGCACGTAGCCAAAATTGTGCAGAGCAACTTTGTAGGCAATTAACTCCAATCTTATAGCAGTCATATGATCGCTGAAATTTCGAACTCCTGTTGTGAAGGCAATGCTCTTTTTAAAAGTTGATGCCCACTCATGACTTTTTTCGCACTTTTTGGTCACCATAAGCTCCATAAGATACAGCTTTTGCTAGTTGCGAAACCGCAACTCTAATAGTGTGAAAATTCGCATTTGCATCTTTGGATATCAGCCGTAAATGGCCCTGGGTCTTGTTAAGAGAGTGGCCTAGCAAGTGAATCCTTTCTCCTGATTCCAACGTAACTGTTCGAATAGCTCCATCCAAGAATTCCGATTCTTTGCCCAAACGGTCAATGTCTATGCTGCTTCCACAGAAACCAAAGAAAGACATATAGTGACAGCAACCTTCTTTAAGTACAGGATTAAGTACAATTGAGGAAACTACTGAGACGGCCGCAATCCCGGCAAAAATTGCTCCAGCACCGCGACGTTCGCGACCGTGACGGGGATTAGTCGTTCCATTAACAAACGTCCCTATGCGGTCCTTAATGTCCCCCCAAACCTTTTCAATCTCCTGGACTTCATATTCCACGCCTTTGATTGTCACATATGTACTGTTCAGCAATCGGTCATGTGTTTCTTGATCACCACATATGGTTCCATCATAGCCTCTCCACTTTATTGCCAAATTCAACTAGAATTCCTGATAAACCAAGTCTAAGTGAGTCAGATTTATTGCCGGAAGTCCGGGAATTGGTACGGTTACCCACGTCGCTTCGAGTCCACTTGAAATTATCACTGGCGTTTCAGGAATGAAAACCGCTCCAGCCGTGTTTCTTTCGATCTCTGATCGCACTATTTCTGCCAGAATGAGCAACGCAATGGCCCTCCACACAACCACCCCTCCCATTATGAAGGATTGTATCTAAATAAATGTCAATTTTATTTTACTACGAAATACCACAATAAACCTTATTCATTAATCGAGATCAATAATTTTGCCCAATATACCAAAAGTAATTGATTTTTTTCTTTCTGATTTTATTTTTGCAGATAGGGGTAACAAAAAAAACCCAAAACCTATCAAAAAGTATCAACATAAAACGTCTATTCGTCAATCCCGAGTCGGATCACGGGCTTAATATCTCGCCGGGGCCGCCTGCGCGCCAAAGGAGTCTCCTCTAGCATTTCAGGCGTTTCATTAGCTTGGATCACCGGTTGTTCCTCCACGTCAAGTTCTTTGTCGTTTCTATCAAATGTTGAGCTTTCCTCGTTGCTCTGGTTGGCTTTTGTTAGATCACTAGCTTGGCCAATGTTTGTATCAGCTAACACGTCTACAATCTCCGCCACATTGCAGGGGTTAGAGCCTTGTTCGGCTTCAACTAGTGGGACGGAGGGCTCGTTTGATCTCGCATCACTTGATCGGACATGTGCCGCAGCAATATTACGTCTGCGTTGTTGCCTCTCATGGAGCGTGCTTTCGGTATTCCTCATGACCTCCACATCATCATCATCTTCTTCCACTTGATCATCAGGGGATTGATTAAAGAAATCCTGCGAACGAAAAGGTGTAGGTCGCTTGTTCCTGCCACTTGCGTCAACTCTTCGCTCCTCATTATATGGTTTCAGCAAATTGAAATGAACTATCTTCGTTTCTCTCGGTCTTCCTTCTTTGTAAATCAGGTAGTTGACTTCTGAAGTTCTTTCCTGGAAAATGTAAGGGCCTTCGTAGGGAACAAAGAACTTTTTTGATTTGGCCTTTTGCTTCGAGTAAAGCCAAACTTTTGCACCAATTTCGTAAGGTTCGCCATAGACTTTTTTGAAGTAAAGGTCCTTCTGTCTCTGCTGGTTTACTCCTAATTGCTCCCTGGCGTTAGCATGAGCTTCACGAAACTGCGCCTCGAGCCACTCGATAAATTCTCCTTGGCTGCGCTCTTCATCATGGGGTTTTGGGTAAAACAAATCAATTGGATACTGACACTCCTGTCCAAACACTAGACTAAACGGCGTGGCTTGTGTGGTCCTATGAACGGTTGTGTTGCAAACGAAATCTACGTAGGGTAACATGTCGTCCCAGGTCCAAGGGTTATCTGCGCAATACTTGGATATGACATCCGCCAAAATTCTATTGTGCCTTTCAACTTGGCCGTTTCCCTGAGGGTGATACGGAGACGTACGTGTTTTGTCAATCTTCAGTAGTTTGCACATGTCGAGGATTAGCTGACTACCAAAGTTCTTTCCTTGATCTGTGTGCAAAACATCTGGTATTCCGAACTTTAAGACCCACTTCTCAACAATTGCTCGGGCGACATCTTCCGACTCTGTACCTACGAGAGGTGTGCTTACAACGAACTTTGTAAACATATCAGTTATCACTAGAATATGTTTTGCTTTCGAAGCTTTGGCCATTGTTACTGGTCCCAAAATATCGGCCGCTACCTTGTGAAATCGAATTCCAACTTTGATTGGCTGGAGGCCGGCAACACGTTTCCGGCCCGCGGTTGTCCTTGCAGCGCAGGGAAGACACCACAATAACCGTTTTTCTATATCCAATCTCATTGACGGCCACCAGAACCTTTGTCTCACCCGGTTGAGTGTTTTTTCGAACGCAAAATGACCTCCACTAACTGGAGAGTCATGTAGTTGTTCTAATATCTCTTTAACAATCAGTTGTAGGACTGGCTCCTCCGAGGAACCACTTTCGTTCTTAAACCACTTACGATATAGTATTCCATTCTTAATTGACAGTTCATTCCATCTTCCCCATAGTGCCATTACCTCTCGCCCGTATTGGGCGGCTTCATCTTTGGTTATCAGGTTTGTTCCAAAGTTTAGACAGTTTTTGTTCTCATCTACAGTTGCCCAAAATAGAATGCGGCTGATCGCCTCATCTTTTTCTTGCATCGACCTCACGTCCAATTCACCACGAGTCCAAGTTATTGAAACTTGTTCTTCATCGTTTTCTAGCAGTTGGTCATCTTCTAGATCCGCTGTTTCGTCATACTGACCCTGAACTGTAAGCCGTAGATGATCAGTGGCCTTGGAAATTGCTGTGTCTATATCCACAGCCTCGGGACAATTTCCGGTCATCTCTTCTCTTTCTCCGGGTTCCCACTCAGGACTCTCCTCTGTTCGTCTTGTGAGTCCGTCTGCGTTGGCATGTTTCGATCCAGCTCGATGGAATACTTGGAAATTATACTCCTGTAAGAACTGACACATTCGGAACGTCATTCCTGTTGCATCATCGTCATTGTCCTGCCTGAAGAGCCATCGAAGGCTAGCATGATCCGTTCGAATGATGAACGGTAGTCCCCATATGTAGTTCTTATACCATTTCAACGCCTGTATCACTGCAAGTGCCTCGCGTTTGGTTGTGGAGTACATCATTTCTGTTTTTGTGAGGACCCTACTTGAGTAGACAATTGGCCGTTCCACACCATCGACAACATTAGAAATCACTGCTCCTAAGCTTACTTTGCTGGCATATGTATCAATGATGAAGGGGCAATCAAAACGAGGAAACTGCATCACTGGCGCGGTAGCAAGTTCGACTCGAAGTCTATCAAATGATAATTGGCAGTCGGAATTCCACTCGAAACGAGCATCTTTCTTTGTGAGATCCGTGAGTGGCCTTGCAATCTGGGCAAAATTTCTCACAAAGCGTCGATAGTAATTGCAGAAGCCAACAAAAGACCGAATCTGTTTCACCGTCTTTGGTACTGGCCAATGCGTTACCGCCGAAACTTTATCGGGGTCTGGTTTTGCTCCTCCGTTGCCAATAATATGACTAAGATATACAACTTCTCGTTGAAATAATTTACACTTCTTGAGCTTCAACTTCAATTTCAGCGCTCGCAATCTTTGAAATATCGTTCGCAAATGTCCCAAGTGATCAGCTTTTTTAGTACTATAAGCCAGGACGTCGTCTAGGAAGATGAGAATAAATTTGTAGAGGTAGTCTCGAAAAACCTCATTTATCAATCGTTGGAACGTACCAGGTGCATTTGACAACCCAAAAGGCATTCGAACGTATTCATAAAGACCTCCATCCGGTGTCACGAAAGCTGTTTTGTGACAATGCTCCGGGGCCACAGGAATCTGCCAATATCCACTTGCCAAGTCCATTGACGAAAACACTTTTGCTTCCTTCAGTGCATCGAACGACTGGTCGATCTTAGGAATTGGGAAAGCATCTTTGATTGTTACGTCATTTAATTTTCTGTAGTCAATGCAAACCCGCACACTTCCGTCCTTCTTCTTTACAAGTACTACTGGAAAACTATAAGGGCTTTGGGACGGCCGAATAATCCCTTGGTCCAACATTGCATTAACTTCTTCCCTGATAATCTCTACTTTAGGTAAGCCCGCTCTTCTGGGAGGAATTTTTATTGGAGCGCTGTCACCAGTCTCAATCCTGTGTTCCACAACATTGGTGCAGCCTAACTCGTCGTTGGTCAAGGCAAAAACATCACGGAATTCCCCCACTAAGGCTCTCAAATCATTCAAGTCATTGCCTGTCACACCAGGTGCCGATAATTCAAGAATTTTTTGGACGCCGTCTTCAAGTTGAGACGTCGGTTTCAAATCATCCTTTAAATGAACATCAATATGTGTTTCAGCAGTCTTGGCAATGCGATCAAATATGTTTGGGTCAATTTTTGAGCCATTAGAAGCTTCTTTAGCATGCACAGTCATTTGACGGTCATGAGGAACTGCCTCAATAAAAGTTGCCAACCTTTTCGGTCCTTCAATTCGTATTGGCACTTTTGATCCCTCTTTCTGACCTGTCCAAAGCTGATCAGTATCCAAGTCAATAATGCAACGGTGCCCCTTTAAAGTCTCAAGACCCAGAATCATGTGGTTGTCGAGATCATGCATGACTAGAGCTTCAATATCAGTGTCGATTTCGCCCAAACTTAGATGCAATTTGGCTCTGCCGATAACATCAACTCGTTTACCGTCTGCAGTTTCCAGTCTACCAGCATACTTTTCCATTTTAACCGGAATGTCCAAGGAAAACAAGGTATCGTAACTGATTATGTTCGTGTTTGCTCCCGTATCGATGAGAAAGGCTAACTTCGTGTCATTCAACTCGCCCGAAACGAGAATGCTGTATGGTTCTTTTCCTTGCTCAGGCAACTCACGCATTTGGACTGTTGTGGAAGTTTTCGTAACCAGGGGCTCGTCCAACTGATGATACATCCTTAACTGATTGGACTGAGCTCCTTCGTTATTGGTGGCAACCACCGTTTGGGGTTTATTTTTGTATTCGGCCGGGATAAACCCCTCCCTCCGGAATTCCCCGGTGGGCCCGGCCCTTTCTAGTTTAGAGGACTATTGGCAAGTAGCGGACACTCTCTCTTGAAGTGATCCGAACTTCCACAATGGAAACAGCCTGTACCACCTTGTCGTCGTTGTTGGCCAGGGTTGTATTGTCCCTGCGGTCGAGAAGCTGACGCAAATCCCTGTCCGTATCGACTATCTGGAGGGTACGGATTGAACAACTGCTTTCCAGTGTACTGAGGTGCATGAGCTTGCTCTGCGGGGGGTCCCGGTATGACAGACGAGACAAACTTACTCATCATCGAAGATATATTTGACATAAACTTTTCCTGACTGTCAACAAGTTTGTCTATTTTTGTCCCAAGCGCATCATTAGTCAGAGGCATTTGTGCAATTGAGGTGCCCTGAACACCTCTTGACGCTTGTGAAGGCAAAGGTTGAGCTACCACCGGAGGAGACGAAGTTGCCTCTGCCATAGTCCTTATTGCCGATATTCTTTTCCGCTGTCGAAATCGTGAACCTTTCGTAATGGCTTCAAGACTCAGCGCTCTGTTTACAGCTTCGTCGAATGTCTGTGGATCCTCTCGAAGAAGAAATTCTTAAATATCGGAGTCGAACAAACCATCAATAAATTGTTCTCTGTTCATGTCATCTCGGGACAAAGCGTTCATGTGTGTATGTGCGATATCACCCAATGCCCTTACTCTTCTTGAAAACTCACGCGTTTTCTCCTTGTCACTTTGCATGAGTGCCTTGAACTCAGCTCTGGCCGTACGTTGATCTCTGTAAGGCGAAATTCTTGGGTCCAAGTACTCAAAAACCCTCGCCAGTGTTGGCGGCAAATTCCTTCCCACTTGTCTCGTAAATCTGGCAGGCATGGCGGTGAACTCGTCAAGCACCCACGATGTTAAACAGGTTGGAAGGGCACGAATCGCTGTGATATTGTCCCAACCATTGGTGTCAGCTAGCCAGAGAAAGTGCTGCTCCCACTAGATCCACGTCGAGTGTTTTTTCGAAGGGTATCGATCCGGCCTCAGCGTGCCCGGTCCAAAAACCCCGCGGCCATTGTCTGGAGTATCGTCATCCGCGTCTTTGTCGCCTCTGTCCAATGCGAGAGGGTCGTTAGGTAGATCGTCTCCGTTTTCGCTCATTTCGGAAAACTTCACGACTTAATGGATAAAAATAAAAAAAAATATAATCTTACAGAAAGTTACAAGGAGCGATGCCCACCCAGGAGCGCCACTGTCGTCTTCTGAATTTCTAACTAGGCCAACAGTGAGGGGGATCTGTCGCCCAGAAGATTGAACAAATTTAATTAAAACCAACACCGAAGGTTTAAAAGAAAATGATGAAGCAAGCGCTACCTTGTCTCTTTTCTGAGTTTTTCCCTTCGTCCACTCTTGCAGGCTGTTAAAAGTGTTTTGTCCCAAAAGACGTTAAATTGAATAGAGAACACCAGCACAAATGTAGAATCCATAGTAAATAGATGCAACTCTCAATCAACTAACAACTTGAGACAAATTCAACTGCAAAATCTTCTATAAGTTCAAAATTTTATCGTGATTCACTCGAAATATAATTAACCAATTTGCTCACAGTTTCCTAACTGGTCTTGCAACTTTACTGACTGTTTTAATTTTAGTCCCACTAAACCAACTGCTCACTAGCTCAGTATCTTCTCTCTCTCTCTCTCTCAACTTATACACGATAAGCTGATTGCAACTTTTTCTATTTGCCTAACTTTATCTTATCTTAATTAAATACACTTTTAGAACT
Organism: Convolutriloba macropyga; assembly: GCF_964194025.1. NCBI lineage: Eukaryota > Metazoa > Xenacoelomorpha > Acoela > Convolutidae > Convolutriloba > Convolutriloba macropyga. The sequence continues at coordinate 9,956 of NW_027449158.1, forward strand.
TAAGTAAACACCGTAAGTCATTTTGACTGATTGATACATCCGCAGGAGGGGTTCTCGTCACTAAACAAACAGATTAACGTCAAAGTCCGCGGTCCTTATCGCTCTTATTTGCGCACACAAATTTGGCGCCAAGTCAATTTCGTCGCTTTTGTTATCCAAAGACTATTGGTCTACATGTGTAAATATACCGCTAATTCATGCTCGCTAAAGCTAAAATAATGGCTTGGTATGCTTTTCCCAGCATTCTGTGCAATTCCCGATATAAAAATTAGTCAGAAACCAAAGTTTCCCAAAAACCCAACAATTTGACCTCTAGAGGTCAATTAGGGGTCAATAGTCAAGGATGAAGGGTCACTTTGGTAAAAATAATTACTGGCGCGGAAAGTCCTACCATAGTTACACCTACTCACCAATTTTTACCATCTAACTCTCAATAGAACAAGAGCAATGACCGCGCACACTTTTCATCAACCTCCCGGATGACCACAGATTTCGAAACTTAATAACTTGCGAAGTAGTGGTCAAAACGTCTTCGAGTAAAGTTTTCTAGTAACTATAGGGTGCCACCAACTTGCCTGCCAAGTTTCATGACCAACGGATCAGCCGTTGCGAGTCGTTTGCAATTTGAAAATTTTTAACGAGTCGTGGGTGCCGAAACCCGAAAAATCCGAGTTCGTCAAAATTGACCGGGGTGGTTATTTTTTGTCACTAACTGTCTCAGGTTATCATATTAATACCATTTCAAAGTCATTCAGCCGCTCAAAAAGGCCAATTTCCGGTTTTCGGCACTCGGGTCGTCCCGAAGCACCGACTTCCGGTCGGAATTTGGGAATGAAAATATCACCAATCGAAAGCCCTTGAAAAGTTACACTAACCCTCCAAAAATCATAGGGCTACTACCAATACTCCACGAGCAATTCAAATTTTACGTTCCGCAGCACGGGCGTGCGCTAGTTCCGTGCAGGTTGGTGTGGGGTCAAATCAGACCTCAAAATCGGATTCCCCGTACCCAAATTAGTCTATCCCCCAAATTTCAGGTCAATCCGACTTCAACTTTTAGAGAAATTACTATTTCAATTTCAGTGTTAACTATTTTTAGTGAAAACTGCCTATTCTTATTTCAAAATGCTAATAAATTTCTCCCACAACTTCCTAAACCCTTCCCATGATCACGTGCTACATTACTCTGGACTTAATACCCATTGCAACCCTTAGTTCCCCGTGTATCATACTCGAACAGTCATTTTTTCGCTCAAAATATCGAAAACCTTCAAATCACGCCACTTCCGGTGTTAATAGCTCGGAGTTAGGTGGTCGGATTGGCCCGAAAGGTATACCAGCCTGAGAGGACCATTGGGTGTACATGCCATTAAAATTTGGTAAACGTCCGCTTAATATAACCTCCATGGGGGGGGCGGGAAACATCGGCTTGGTGGTATTTTCATAAAGTGAATAAGTGAGCATTTTATTTGCTTTAAACAAATACTTTCGCAACTAAGCTTCAGTCTTCAGATTATCGTTCTTACTACAAGTTCATAAATCTATCCTCTATCGAAATGGACAGTCGTACATACTTCGAGATTATCCTGTACTTGCGTTCAGGGGTTTACCCCAGGAATTGTCATTGGGTCGAGAAAAACAGCATTCGCCGCCGAAGCCGAAAATTTTATACAAAAATGGTCATTTATACTTGGTTGGGTCCGATATTCAGGTACTACATCGTTCAAATGCTCGTACGAAGATATCTCAGATGCACCGTTCTAATGGCCACCTCCCCAGATACAAATTAATGCCGTTAGTTAGTCAAAAATTTAGTGTTATGCATCTTAAAGTATGGTGCGAAACGGTTATACGCGATTGTTCTACTTGCAATGATAATGCCATCTATCGCCACACTAGAGGACAGATGAACTTTATTTCACAGGAAGTCCTCGACCGAGTATGTCGCGAGATGGGTCTAGAGAAGACGAGAAGATACTGTTATGAATTGTTAGAAAGGTAAGAAAATCATTTTTTCGTACAATAATTTCATATATTACGACGTCCAATTCTTTTTAGTTGCCCTGAATTCGACACCTCGCAATACGAGCCTATTGCATTAGACGTTGCTCATCCTAAATACAATTGTGTTAGTGCCTGTCTGTCGACCATTATTACGGGAAACCGCACGCAGTCGGGTAAATTTGAAAAATTATTTGTCAAACTACGCACTGGGTCCGATAAGCACCTTTACGACAGACCCGGCAAAGTAATTCTATCTAAAGGGATCAAGGACGTCAAATTTATCAATACAACAGACCTCAGACTATTTGCTCGACGCTTCCGTATTAATATTTATGTATATTATGACACTGGCTACGATGAACAACCTTACTATCTCAGTCTAACTGGGACTCACAAGGTATTAATTCGAGGCGGAATATTTCTTAAATTCCAATTAGTGGAGGGTACACCGCATTGTCTGCTAATATACCGCTGCGACAAGAAACAAAGGCATGAAAGGTAAGTTAATACTTATTATACATACAACTTATTTATTACGTCCAGTATACTACTTATTTATTAACTTAAGTCCATTTTTGCTTCCTTTTTTAACTCCTCCTCATCCTTTTCTTCTTGTTCAACCATCAAGCGCACTGCAGAGGCCATTTCGGGGTCCTTTTTATCCAATTCGGCCAAGTCAATCCCCCCGTTGCCGCCATGCGCTGATTGACTTTCTTTACCTTCTTTTTCTTTTGTAATTTAATATCTTTTATTTGTTTCTTCTCGTTATCTTTTAGCGCCCCACCAGTTGCCGCCTGTACCACAGATGATCCCGGCTCGAAAAGTGAGGCTGGGGGAGAAGGAGGTGGCGCGGAGTCAGTTTCAGGGGACGTTTGACCCCGATTTCCCTTGTATGGAGAAAATTTCATCCCTTTTAGGACTTTCTTTGTATTTTTAGTTCTTGCCATTTTAACTCCCGAACTATGCTATTTTGTTTATGTATACACGTCAGTTTAATCAGGTCTCCTATTTGTCTCGTCAATCTGTTTTGACAGTCTTTTATTACTAAACCTCAACCAATTGGGTATGCCTTTATCCGGTTTGTAACTTTGCTTACTTGTGTGCATATTTATTTTAATGCTTATTTGGGGTACCATGTGCTTGCTTTCAAGAGAGTACTTAAATTTGTTCAATTTAGCTTTGGTGTTATTATCTTAATTAGATTGTCCTAATTGCGAGCTTTCTAAAGAGCCTACATACACACACTTTCGCCGCTTATAACTAACTATACTCAATTTCATGTTCGCTACAGAAGAAGTGCACATAAAGAAACTTAAAATATTCTGGAGATGCAATGTTTTAGAACTGAATCAAATTTTTACTCTTGAAATGTACCCGGGTCGAGGTTTGGCCAAAAAATAATAAGATTAGCGGTGAATAGCGGTGAAAAAAAATTTTTTCACCGCAAAGCGCCCGCATCTTTTAGCGTTGAATGCGGTGAATGTTTACGATTTTTAGCGGCCAAAAATTTTTTTACCGTATTCACAAGTTTTTTTACAAAAAAGAAACTCTCTCACCTCCTGCATTTCAACAACTTCTTAGTCCACTGCTCCATCTGTCACTTACTTCAATGATATTTCCTGTGAATATAAGATGAGCGTTAAAATTAGCGCGGTGAATATTTTTAAGATTTGCAATTTAAACGCTGAATTTTTTTTTCACCGCATTCTGCTGGTAGCGGTGAAAAATTTTCTTTCACCGCTTCAACGGTGAAAAAAAAATTCACCGCTTAAAAGTTATTTTTCACCGCATTAATCGCATTTAACGCAAATCTTACACTTTTACTCAAATTCACCGCAAATCTTACAACTTTTAGCAATTCTTAGCGGTGACACCTCGACCCGGGTACTGGTTCAGCACTGAAATGCTCGGAGACTCAACTCGGGTTACTTCATTGCATTGAAGCATTTTAGTAAAAACAACGCTTTTTCGGTCGATTTCCTCCGTAAAAATCTCAGCGCGCTTCAGCGCAGTTTCTAATTGTTCCTCTGTGAACTTTAACTTTTAAGCTTAAAAAACATTAAAGCTCTAAAGCTTTAATGTTTCTGTTGAAGGCTGCGCATAAAATGAATAAAAATAACCCAATTAACACTTCACTTGTGACTTACAATTCAAAAGCGTCCACGGCTTCTTCTAACTCCTGTTGAACTTTAATGAATTTGCTCCTAATCTCATCACACGATTCCTTGTCTTCAGATTCTTCGATTAGTTTCTCAGTAACTTGTCCGGCTGTTTCTAATTCACTCCTACATACATCTTTGAACTGTTTGATGTCGAAATTCACATTTTTCTCCTCGGTCGCTTTTCTGATTCTGAGAGTTCGAGCTTCAATTTTAGCAAGCAAGAATTCCGCAAGTTCGTTTGACATCATAGTGATTGAAGAAAAACCTCACTTTCAAAAAAAAGTTTAATATTTGAGATCTCCTTCTGATATAATTTCAAAATTTGGAAGAGTTGTTCCGTCAGTAAGTAAAATAGCAGGTAGAGTTTGAGTTAACTTTGAGAATATTCCTTATCAGTTAGACAATTAACAAATACTTTGGTATGTTCTCTTATTTTATGTTTTCCATGTAAGAGATTGAAATTTCTTTTAATCTTCACGTCAAACATCGCCGTGTGCATACAACGAAGCAGTCTGTCTGGTTAAGGAAGATTATCAGAAAAATAAACATGTCAAGTTGCAATCAGTTTCAAGTGGGTGTCGGGAAAGAAAATCTAGGGTGTATGATGGTCTTCCTGCTTAACAGACAGCTTTTAAATTCCATTGTGAGTCGCTGCATCGACTTCGATTGTTTGATTTAACATGCTACTGACATGTAGTGAGATTATAGGGTTAGAGCGAGTTGTGGAGGGCTCGGGATAAAATTAACAACAATTATTGAGCTCATATTTAAAAAAAAACCTGTTTGCCTTCTTCAGTCTTTCCAATATGAGTAGTCCTGCTGAAGTTTTTACCGAGAGTTGTAACAGGGCCTTTCACCTCAAGTAAAGAAGCTTAGATCTTTTAGCATAGATCTTACATATTTAGCGTTGAATTTCAGCGTTGATCTCACATAAATTCAACACATTCAACGCTAATCTTACATAATTTTGCGCTTAATTTTGGCGTAGATCTTACATATTTAGCGTTGAATTTTAGCGTAGATCTTACATATTTAGCGTTGAATTTACCGTTGATCTTACATAAATTCAATGCATTCAACGCAAATCTTTCCATTCCATTTCAGACCACTTTACGATTTCAAAAGTTTTTCAAGTTTTTTTTCTAAAAGTCAATTTTTTCACTGTTTCGATCCCCTATACTTCACAGGTGAGAAACATGAGGTCAGAAAAAAATCATTATTTAGTGCTTTTTTCTAGTGCAAAATCCAATTCAGACCATTTTACGATTTCAAATTTTTCAAGTTTTTTTTTCAAAAAATTAATTTTCTTACTGTTTCGATCCCCTATACTGCACAGGTGAGAAAAGTGAAGTCAGCAAAAAATCACTTTTTAGTGCTCTTTTATAGTGCAAAATTCATTTGAGACCATGTTACGTTTTCAAATTTTTCAATTTCTTTTTCGAAAAAATTTTTTTTCTGTTTCGACCCCTATACTGCACAAGTGAGAAAAATGAAGTCAGCAAAAAATAACCTTTGAGTGCTCTCTTACGGTGCAAAAACCATTTCAGACCATTTTAGGAATTCCAATTTTTTCAAAACTCTTTAAAAAAATTAAATTTTTCCCAAAACGCCTCACATGATAAATGCGTTCAATATGCTAAGTTAAATACTACGCAAAATCAACGCAAAAGATGTAAGATCTACGCTATATTCAACGCAAAATATGTTGGATCTATGCTTTATAAGAATTGCGGCTCTTAAGGAAAACAAGGTACTGTGGCACAATGGTAGAAGAGGCGACAAGCAAACAGGAGGTCAGCAGTTCGGGTCCCATACGCACCTGGAGTTTAATAGCTGGAGTTGACGCTTTCATTTTTTGTAAGATCAACGCTAAAATCAACGCTAAATATGTAAGATCTACGCTAAATTCAACGCTGAATATGTAAGATCAGCGGCAACTAGCGTTGACAAGTCGGAAAATTCACCGCATTTTTCTTACATATTTTTGCATTGATTGCTTTGAATTTTTTTCTTCAAATTCAACGCATTCAACGCAAAAATGTGTAAGAAAAATGCGGTGAATTTTCCGACATGTCAACGCTAGTTGCCGCTGGTCTTACATAATTTTGGCCGATTTCCTCGGCCCAGGGATTCTAGTTAATTGCAAACAGTGGCTTCCTTGCAGAGCAAGGAAAGTTCTTAAGCAAACTTGAGACATGCGTAGGACCATGCATGGCCTGAGCATGGATTGATATGGAACTGTGACAGCCGAACAAATTATCATGACCAAAATTCAATTTTAAAATGGCGGTTCATTTTCTACCTAAAACATGGAGGCTCAGTAATATGCGTTCGCACAAAAAGTGCGACCCCGCTCATCCACATTTTTGGCATAATTCCTTAATGAGGAACAATATTTTTGAAAAAAAATGTGTATGAAAAATAGATCGCCTGCAACGAAAAAAACTCAGTGGAGTACAAAAAGCCACATTAGATTGATGAGATCAGCCACTATTAAGAAAGCAAGTAAAGACTAACAACAAAATCAAAAAACAAAGATTAATGATATCCAAAATTATATGTTCATTTTAAAAAAAACATAATTACAAGTCAAAATAATGTCAGATAAAACTGAAAACTGAAACTAAACAAAAAAACTTTTATTTCATTAGAAATGATACGCGCCCCCCTCCAATAGGCGCTCGGTAACAATTAGATAAAAAATAACAAAAAACAGAATTGACATATTGGCTTATGTTTTGATAAACAATTAACTTTAAAAAAATGAAGACCATTAGACAGCAAAGCAATTGAAAATTACCAAATAATTATGCTCACATACTTCTCTATAGGAAGGCATTAAGACCACTTATTATTCAATTTTTCATGCGGTTACAAAAAGAACAACAAATAGAGAAAACAAACAAAAAAATTCAATTAAAATTTGCCAGAAAACGCTGCCAAAGCCGTAAAATCAGATTTTGCCCCCAAAAAATATGATATATTTAATTGAGCGTTCCCCAAACGCCAATAATGTGGTATGCGACCTCTCATTAATGAGGATAGGAAACAGGTAGACAAAAAGAGAAAAAGAGCAAAATTAAGTATTTTTTTTGGTATTTTTCGAAAACAAGTCATGAAAGCAATTAGCTATAGCAAGAATTAATTGAATTTTGTTTGTTTTTTATTCCAAAAAAAAGTGCTTGTGAGCCATAGTTCTTCAGAATATGTCGTACGTCTAAAATACCACGTCAAATATAGACAAAAGTCAAAAGTTAGTTCACTTTTTTTTAACGAAAAACCAGTGTCGAAGAATGTAAATTCATAAGGAATTCTTTAAAAACATTTGACTTTGGACACTTGCTCCTTCGCACGAGGACAATAATGTTATATGTTACCTTTCATTAACAAGACTGGGTGAGAAATTGACGAAAAAGATCAAAAATGCAAAGAAAAAGAAATCTTTTTTTAAACAAACGTTTTCAAAGTCATGAAAGGCATCAGCTATCTACTCAAATAAAAAAATTGCTATTTCCTTCCTCGATAAAAAAAACCAACGATACCATTCATTATCCAGGAAAATTCATAGAGCTAAAAAGACAAAATAAACACTTCAGTTGAAGAAAAATTTGAAAAATTCAATTAAGTTTTTCGAGAAAGGGGTGTCGAAACCGTTTATACCATATTCTATGCCTTTAAAGACTTCTTTATGTTCAATTGTGTCTGACTTTGAATGTCAATAATGTAATATGTGAACTTTCAATAATTTGAGAATGTGACAAAGCCAGAAAAAACGTGAAAAATGATTTACTGCCTAAAAACAAAAAAAAATTGTGAATGCTAGGCTAGTAGTATCAAGCATCAATTCACAGATAAAACCACAGAAAAAAATTAAATTATAATTGAGTAGAAAAAACAGGAAGAGGAAGCTGACACTCAGCTACAAGTTGACCAAATTTAAAGAAAATAGTAGCAAAGTTGAATAAGCCTTTGTTTATTTAAAAATCAAAAGTTTTTTCAGTTCAAAATGACAACAATCTTTTGCGTAATGAACCTAGATACATTAATTTCGAACTGTTTCGCAGAACAACTCAACTTATCAACGTTCAGCTTCATTTTGAATTTTTCTAATCTTTAGTTATCATAAAAAACATCAATTTTCTTTTATTTTTAAAAAAAATACCGACTGTTTACAATCTGAAATTTTGCGAATGCTTTAGATCTAGATAAGTTGTTACCTATAAGATCAAAAAAATATGATGTGTTTTTGATAATCATTGGGTAAAGTTAGCAAGAAACGGCAAAACTATAATCGCTGACAACTCTCAATGAAATTGAAATTTGTAATAGCTCTTTTTTTAGTTTACAAATATTGTGTTAGTTGTTCTGGGTGTGTGCTTCAGGCAAATTTAATCAAAGTAGACTAGAAAAGCTTGTTTCGGGCAATTTTTGATGAAAAAAGCTGAATTTTGACATAATTTTAGCAAAAAAAAAGAAATCAAAGTAGTTAAGAAAGTTTTTTTGTCTCTTAAAATAAAATCAACGGTATTATTTTATACAATTTTCAGATATTTAAGCAAACTTGACACCATTTTAGGCAAAACCTTTATGGAAAATGTGAAAAAAATAACACAAATTGGTCCAATATTCACAAAATTTTAAAGCATGATATCTCGCTTTAGAAAATGAAACTAAAAAAAACTTTTTAATTCCACATTCTACGCTAGACGGGCTTTTTATTGATACCACTCACAACTCTCTATGATTAAAACATGGATCAGTCAAAATAGTCTGAACAAAAGAAACCAGTTGAGTATATAGTTCCTTCCTCCTCCTCAGGAGAGTTCGGAACAATTATGTGCGGTTCTTTTCCCTGGGTCTTTATTTTTTAGACCCGAAGTCAATTCCTCTATATATATATATATATATATATATATATATATATATTAAATATATACATATATATATATATATATATATATATGTATCTATTATATATATACATATATACATATATATATATATATATTATTTAACATATATACATAGATGTATATATATATATGTATATATATATATATATATATATATATATATATATATATATGTATATCACAAATCCACAAAGATTGGCTAGTATTACCAGCGACAGGAAAGCAGATTTGTACTCGGTCGTTATTACTCGCATTAGGACAAAGGAAGTTTAGCGCTTTGGCGTATATGCTTTCGTGCTCTATGCGCCAGCGTCCTGCATTAGAGGCTTGATAT
>NW_027449159.1:0-31187 GCF_964194025.1 Convolutriloba macropyga
TTTGGCTTGCCTCGTCTCGTGAATACTGTGTGAAAGGCATGTGACAGTTTTCTTCAGGTAAGTATAACCAAAGCAATAACATAAAACAGAATTGGAAAATGTTAAATGTTCGGTGGGCGTGGGTGGGTCTCGAACCCACTCGTGTTGATGTTCCGGTTATTTTAAGTCAGAGTTCGGTGCAATATATTGATTTCTGTAGCTGCATGTTTTTCGTTTCAAAGTTTTGTTATTTCAATGTACAGATCGTCACGATTTTAAAGCGGAGATCGGCAAACTCATTTGAACGGCTTCGAACCGAAGCACCCAATTCTGATGTTGTGTTAGCGGACCGCTCTAATGTCATCAACGCTGCTACAAAAATTCAGCTTTTCATTCAAATAAACTAACTTTCCCTTTGATGAAATTAGAGCTGGGGCCGTTTTCAAATAGCGAGGTCGCTGGCCAGCGAGGTCGCTGGCCGTTTTCAAATAATTTTGCTTCAATGTAGACACAAGAGTGAGTAGAGAAGAAAGGAATGGTTAGGTTTAGTATAAAAAAGAGACACAAATAAATGAAAAGCGTTGTTTCTGACATGAAAAAAATTGTATTAAAAGTGACAAAATTAACAAAAAGTTAAATTAAATCGCTACACTAACGTAAACCAAAAAGCCACTGAAACCAAACCACGCGCAGCAACATAGTGTTTGTTTATCTTTGTTTTTTAGCTGACAGATGTTTTTTTAAATCAGTGGAGTGTTGAGGAAAATAGTAAAATAATCACAAAAAAGTAGAAATGAAACGCATAGAAAAAAAAAGAAAAAAAGCGCAGCTGTTAGTCATTAGTTACGCAGAAAAACATTGATGCGAGCTATGATCTGTTCAGCCTCGAAATGACTAGGACAGCGGCTTGTTGAATAGATGACAACAACAGAATAAGATCAACAGAGAATGACAAAGAATGAGTTGAAATTGGCTCCGATTTGACAGGGCGAGTGGCTGGCCGTATACTCTGAACATGTCTGAGTGTTCTGTTGCTTATCATATTGTATTTCTTGCAGCATAGCAGAAAAAAGTAATGAAGAAAATTGGAGGTAACTGAGTTGGAATCGAAGCGCCGTCGGAGAAACTAAATTTGTTCTTCCACTAATTTTTCAACTTTTGTTTACCACTGCGCCATTTTCCTGCTCTCCAATACGATAGAACGATGTTAAATAATTTTTGGATGTAAAAAACGCCTCATTGAAATCAGTATATATTTGCTGGAGTTGGACTCGAGTCGTAGTTTGTGTACTTTATTCAACCCTTTTTGTGCTCTTCAGAGCTTTGCCATTCTATAGCAACTTGTCTTTTTCCAACTGCAAGCGCTTCATGTGCACTGTTTGTTTCTCTCACTTTTTAGTTTCTTGTTTTACTTCGTTTTTTCTCTGTTTCCTCAGTTTTCCTTTTTTGTTATCTCAGTTTTTGCTTTTCTTCTATCGTTGAGCCCATTTCTGTTGTTTGAAAGACTATTTTCTTTATTATTGAATTTTCGGGATTGAATTGGAATTGATCCTCATCGTGTTTGGTTGAACAGTACTCTAAGCAGTCATTTTAGCCAAGAGCCTATGGTGTATGAAGCAAGAAGTTTTAGTAATGGAGATGGTCAAGATTGCTTTTGCAAGAGTTGAGCGGGCACTGCTTTTTTTATATCAGCTCTGCTACAGACAGCATACTGTGTTTTATTGCCCTTTGAAATTAATGTTGGTCAATTAATTTAATCCGCATTTCTTTGACTGACTTCATATTTGCCTCTCCGTAGAGTTTTTGAACCTGTTACCACCTTGGTTTTGGAAGGCAAATTCGCAGAGCTCACTTTTGCACGTTTTGTATTTCAATTACAAGGGCCTGTGAAAGATTCAGTCAGCAAGCGTTTGAGTTCAGATATTGTTGTCGGATCCTTGATTTAAAAAATACAATTAGACTGTCTTCGATAATGTTTAGATTACTCCGCTTCCAGAGTTGACAAAGCCTGCCAGTCGTTCTTCGCACAAAATCTTTGCAATGTTCATTCCACTTGAGCTGTGGAGTGGAAGTGATACCTAAGAATTTTATCGATAGAGTCTTTTTAATGAATACTTCTTTTTTGTTGAGTTCAAGAGAATATTCCATCTTTGAGGGGATTTTAAATATCAAGTAATGAGCTTTTTTGGGTTTATTTTGATTTGCAGTGAGTCACACCCATCAATTAGACTGTTCAGTGATTATTAAAGATGTTTTTGATTTAATTTAGGGGATCGTGACCTATAGTAGAGGGCAGAATTGGCAGCAACTTGTGAGGTCGAGGTCGGGGCTTTCATTTGAAGCAAATGAATCACGTTCATGAGACGAAAATGAACTAATTTTGCACCTTCATGTACTCCAGCCGTTGGGTCGAAACTATCACTGAAAGTTCACAAAAACATTCCTTTGCAATAAAATTGAATTTATCCACCTTATGACTGCATTATTTTGCCCGATTGAATTTAATTTGTGAACGAATCCTAGACGCCAACAAGCATTGAACACTTTTTGGACATCCAGGAATACTTAACCAATTTCAGAAATAGGGGTAGAATCCATGATTTGTAAACCGAAATTGGACCCGCTTCGTTAACGTTTAGGTTACTATGCTTCCAGAGCTAAAATATCCTACTGTTAGCTCTTCGAATTAAATCTCTGCAATGTTCATTCCACTTGTGGTGAGGAGTGAAAGTTACACCTAAGAACTCTATCGATTGGACCTTTTTAATGAAAAGTCCTTTTATGTTGAAATCCAGAGAAGAGTCCTTCTTTTAGTGGTTTTTAAAGATCAGGTTACGAGGTTTATTTGGGTTTATTTTGAATTTCAACGAGTCACAACAATCAATTAGACTGCTTAGTGATGATTGGGGCTGTTTTTTGGGGGTAATTTGATCTATAGTAGAGGAAAAACTGTCAGCAAATAGTGAGATCTGGGCTTTTTTTGAGGCAAAAAGACTGACGTATTTGAGATACAGAAAAGAAGCCAATAGCCTATGGTGTATGAAGCAAGAAGTTTTAGTAATGGAGATGGTCAAGAGTGCTTTTGCAAGAGTTGAGCGGGCACTGCTTTTTTTATATCAGCTCTGTTACAGAGAGCATATTGTGTTTTATTGCCCTTTGAAATTAATGTTGGTCAATTAATTTAATCCGCATTTCTTTGACTGACTTCATATTTGCCTCTCCGTAGAGTTTTTGAACCTGTTACCACCTTGGTTTTGGAAGGCAAATTCGCAGAGCTCACTTTTGCACGTTTTGTATTTCAATTACAAGGGCCTGTGAAAGATTCAGTCAGCAAGCGTTTGAGTTCAGATATTGTTGTCGGATCCTTGATTTAAAAAATACAATTAGACTGTCTTCGATAATGTTTAGATTACTCCGCTTCCAGAGTTGACAAAGCCTGCCAGTCGTTCTTCGCACAAAATCTTTGCAATGTTCATTCCACTTGAGCTGTGGAGTGGAAGTGATACCTAAGAATTTTATCGATAGGGTCTTTTTAATGAATACTTCTTTTTTGTTGAGTTCAAGGGAATAATCCATCTTTGAGGGGATTTTAAATATCAAGTAATGAGCTTTTTTGGGTTTATTTTGATTTGCAGTGAGTCACACCCATCAATTAGACTGTTCAGTGATTATTAAAGATGTTTTTGATTTAATTTAGGGGATCGTGACCTATAGTAGAGGGCAGAATTGGCAGCAACTTGTGAGGTCGAGGTCGGGGCTTTCATTTGAAGCAAATGAATCACGTTCATGAGACGAAAATGAACTAATTTTGCACCTTCATGTACTCCAGCCGTTGGGTCGAAACTATCACTGAAAGTTCACAAAAACATTCCTTTGCAATAAAATTGAATTTATCCACCTTATGACTGCATTATTTTGCCCGATTGAATTTAATTTGTGAACGAATCCTAGACGCCAACAAGCATTGAACACTTTTTGGAAATCCAGGAATACTTAACCAATTTCAGAAATAAGGGGTCGAATTCATGATTTGTAAACCAAAATTGGACCCGCTTCGTTAACGTTTAGGTTACTATGCTTCCAGAGCTAAAATAGCCTACTGTTAGCTCTTCGAATTAAATCTTTGCAATGTTCATTCCACTTGTGGTGAGGAGTGAAAGTTACACCTAAGAACTCTATCGATTGGACCTTTTTAATGAAAAGTCCTTTTATGTTGAAATCCAGAGAAGAGTCCTTCTTTTAGTGGTTTTTAAAGATCAGGTTATGAGTTTTATTTGGGTTTATTTTGAATTTCAACGAGTCACAACAATCAATTAGACTGCTTAGTGATGATTGGAGCTGTTTTTTGGGGGTAATTTTATCTATAGTAGAGGAAAAACTGTCAGCAAATAGTGAGATCTGGGCTTTTTTTGAGGCAAAAAGACTGATGTATTGGAGATACAGAAAAGAAGCAATTATGCTCACTTGAATTATTACAGCAGTCGGGCTGAAACTATCACTGACAGTAGAAATTATGTTTACAAAAACGTTCCCTTTCAATAAAAAAGATTTTATCCACCTTATGACTGAATGATTTAGGCCAATTGAATTTAGTTTGTGATTTTTTCTCCTAGGCGCTTTACAGCATCGAACGCTTTTTCGACATCCAAGCAAACCAGCTACTTCAGAACGCTGAAAAGCTTCACTGACGTGCTGAGTGAGTTCAATGAAGTTGTCTTTGGTACAACGGTGTTTCCTGTAAGCACTCTGTGTATCACCGAATATTTTTTGACTTTCACAATGATCCTTAACGATGTTTTTCACAACAGTCTCACATATTTTGGCTAGAATATTTGTGAGACAATTGGGTCTGTACTTTTTGGCCTTCGGTTGGTCGAACTGTCTTGGTATCAGTTTAATCTCGGATTCTTTCCGATTAACTGGAACATAGGAGTTGTTTATGGAGCTAGTTATGAAGAAACAGGCAAGTGATTTAACTTTCTTAGGTAATTCCTAAAAGTGTTTGTAGCAAATTTTGTCCGGCCGAGGGCATTTTTTTCTCGTCTCTTATAAGATTTCATCAAATTCCTTTGTTGTAACAACATTGCCAAGCTGGTCAATAAATTCAACTTATGTATTTTTTATTGCTTTGTTTTCTTTTTCAATGTTGTCGCAGGGTTCAGAAACTATCGATGATTCTGTTTCATTGTGTGTTTAGCAACTGCTTGAATATTTCACTTTTCTCCTTGTCTGTGACCACCACGCAATCTTTTGTAGAATAATTTTGGGTATACTTCTTGTTTTTGTTTGGGCTCGTTTTCATTTCCTGTTTCTTTTTTATGCTTTCCACAAATCTTTGCTACCCCTATCACATGCATTTTCCAAGACTTTTGCTCTTTTTCTGTCTTCTGACCGCCTCATTGATCGTTTAATTCCTTTCTATAGGTAATTTATCACCGTTATTGAAGAAATATTGCGATCGCCAAGTGCAATTTTGAGCTAACTTCGCCTTCTTCTCCTCAGTTTTATCAGTTTTTCTGTCCCAATACTGTAGAAGAATCTTTCTTGTTGATGCAGGAGTCTTCAAAACAATTGTGTATTAATTCAACTGAAGTGCTGCTGAACTGATTTAAGTCATCCTTTTTTGAATACTTTGCAGGCCAGAGATTTGATGTTCTGTATGAATTTCGTGCGTTTTCTGTAAACTTTATGTAGTTGTTGTTATATTTTAGTTGAAAATTTTGCCTTTGCTGCTGTTCAATGTGGTAATTGTATATTCGTGATCGCTGTCTAGATCTTCCGATACTTGAAAACTGTTTAAATGTGTAAAATTGAATTATCGGAAAAGTACAAATTTTTGCATTTTTCATCATATGAGTGAATGGTGTGGTAGCCGTTGTTAAGCGCACTCGTCAAAATTATTTGGTAGCTTTTATCCGTTTTTGGATGCATAGGACCAGCTTAGCTCCTGGTAGAGAGCATTGAAGTCGCCACATACGAAAACATTTTTCAACTTTCCTGAAAATAAAATCCTGGTCAACAGCGGCTGTCTAGGGGAATTTCAAGCAGTTGTTATCTGAAGACCATCATAAAAGGCCAACTTAAATGAAAATCTATTATTTCTAGAGATCGTTCATTGCTATCAGTTTCTTTTTCTACTGGTTCTGTTCGCTTTATAACAATGTTGTTCTTCAATAAGATAGCAGAGGCATGATGACTGTCATTGCAGGTTTCAATTGCAGCGATGTAGTTGTTGAGAGGGTTTTTTCCAGTTCTTAATTTCATTCAAGGAAGTTACATATATATCTTCTGCTAAAAATAAAATCAGATCGCTTATTTTGTTGTTTAGTCTTTGCCAGTTCTTTTGCGGATTTTTGAGCTATTCAAGTTTGCGAAAATTTTTGGCTGTTTACTAAGTTTTAGCCTGTATTGAAGGAACATGAGCTGTATTTGCACTTTTAATACTGTCATACGTTTTTTGGTCATCATTTTTTTCATTGCAGATGCGTGAGGCGCTGTTAGAGACAATATTGATTATGTCACTGTAGGACATAGTGTTAAGAATTTTTCGTAATTTGCTCAAAACTCGAGCTACTAGAATAGCAGTTTTTAAGTTAATGATGATAGTTCAGTGTTTGCTTGAAGTTTGAATGTGTTGCCTACGGTTGGGAATTTCTTCTCATTCATCTTTTTTGAGGTCTCAGCTAACTTGTGCTGATATGCTGGACAACCGCGATAGACTGTCGCAGTAGCGCCACCACAGTTTAATCATTTGATGTTTTGAAACAATGCAATCTCTAACACTAAGATTTTGAGAGCAGCGAAGAAACCGAATTGCATTGCTGCTTTCTTTTGCTGAGTGGTCAAATTTTTGAGATTTAAAAAATTGCCCTACATGTGGTTGTTCTCGGCTTGCTTCACATCGATATAGCTGCCAACCTACCAACCTAATTTGACGCCATTTTTGATCCGCTTCGACTTGACGGTTTGATTCCGTAATTACACTTATCAGTTTAGTTGGTTGGTCAGTTGCTCGACTTGTTATTCGTGAAACTTTGGTGACATTCATTGCGTTGTTACTTTGGAGTTCTGCTTTTACCTCAACTTCAGTTATGCCATGATAAACGTTTACAATGATGAAACTTGGTTTAGTTCTAGTCTTATGAATCGTATATCTGGCATTCACTTTGGCATTTGGAAAGGCCTGATTAAGGTTTAATGACAGCAATAGGCATTCTCTTGGAGCCAGGTCCTCTGGTGGAATGAGAAAATCGATATTTTTTTCAGTTCTCTTAATTGCTTTATCTTGATGGCTGGAAAATTGGACCTGATTGCCCTTATAAACTGAATTTGCGATGATCTTTGATCAATTGAAGCAATTATAGGTCTTACGTCATTGATTGGAGTTGGCACTTGTTTTCTGAATCATTTTCTTTTATTCCGCACTTCAGCAAAAATGCTTTCATTTTGTGTTGATTCTTCTGCGGCCATTCTGGCCTCCGATAAAAACCTGTTAAATTGGCTCATGTTGGAAAACAGCCTCAATGAGGCTCCGAGTTCTCAAATGTTTTCTATAGAGATTTGATCGGGACAACTTTTTCCAATATGAATAAAAGTTGGTAGTTGACTTTGTTAAGAAGTCTTATGGCTCTACAGTAAAGGAGAGAGCAATTT
This sequence comes from Convolutriloba macropyga, assembly GCF_964194025.1. NCBI lineage: Eukaryota > Metazoa > Xenacoelomorpha > Acoela > Convolutidae > Convolutriloba > Convolutriloba macropyga. Next base: position 7,633 of record NW_027449159.1, read on the forward strand.
AAAAGAGAAACTTAAAAAGCTAAAGCTGAGGAAGCTGTGGATTTAGGACGTTTAAAGAGCCAAGATTAAGAGAAAAAAAAGAAGGTAATTGAAAGTCGAGTTTTTAAACATCTTAGGAAGCTTTCATTGAAAAATCTCTTTTTAGAAAATCTTCACTCCTATAGGACGTTCCTAGACAAAGTGAAGTACTTGCTTGTGGCTTTCCTATCACACTTTGAGGTACTGATCCGAAAGTGACATCAATAGCATTTTAATTATCATAGGCATAAATTAGGCTATCTGCAACCAATGTATCTGCAACCAAGGCGATGTTTGCAACCAATGTTTACAATGTGTCAATTACTTATGAAATAAAGCAGACTTCAATAAAAGCACAATAACTGCAAGGTCTGGTGCTCGGCTAATTCCTGAGATAATATCTCTTAAAGATGAAAAGGCGTTGGAAAAACATGATTTTGAAATCAGACCTGGAAATGATAACTGAAAAATTTCGAAATCTTGATTTTAGCTAAATGAAACTGTTATCACAGATTTATCACACTGATATCTTTACGGCCTAATAGAAAAACCATTTTCGTTAAACTAGGTTCGTGGAGAGTGGAAGAAGATATTTCACTGAATTGAAACAAATTTATATTTTTTACTAGAATTTGAGCCTTGGAAAAACAAAAATTGAGTTTGAAAATTATTTTGAAGCATTTTTAGGAAAAACGTAGAAATCAAATTTACAAAAAAAGTAAACTGCAAAATCAATTTTACTTTCAGTTTTCCGGCAAAAATGAACAAACAAAATTAGCGGAAAAAAATTCGGATGGTATTCTTTAAGCATTATTGAGCAAAATTGCAATTTCTTGCGGGGTTAACATCGTTTTAGAAAATATTACAAAGTTAAAACCTTCCAGCAAGATCTTGTGCGATCAACATTGTGTTTCAAGATCATTTAAAAGTAACCTCACCATGCGATATTGTCCAAAATTGACGTCGTCTTTCAAGATCTTGCAAGATTAACGTTTTGCCAGATCTTGCAAACTTGACATCATATATCAATATCAAGCTTCAATGATATCGTCTTTTAAGATCTTAAAGGATTCATTTCAAGTTGCAAGAACTTCTCAGAATATATTTGCTTATAGCGTCGTAAAGCGATATTATCATCTTGCTGTAAGTTCTTACAAGATTAACATCCGGCCGGGTCACGGTTGAGCACAAAAAAGCACCATGCAAGTTAGTTGATTTGTGAAATCTATAATTTGCAGTTTGCACCTGAAAATTGCGACAAACTGCAAACAATTTCTAATTAATTTGCAACTCTGCACGCTTTCAATACTTTTTCGAGGTTCTACTTTTAAGTGGAAACTGTCACATAGTTGTTATGTTTTGATTTTGATTGCAAATCAGGAAAACTTGTAATTGTTTCCCGACACTTCGATTCTGATTCTTGGAAGTTATGATTAATTATGTCAACTTCAAAAAATATTATGAAAGGAAGTCAAGATCTTAATATTGATGCATGCTAAGAAATTGACAACTTGTCAGTTAATGAGATATAATCAGAGAGAAAAATTTCAATTCTCATTTTTCGCTGCAAACTTCAAACAGAGCGCTTCTGAACTCTTAAAATCAGGGAACCTTTTAACTGGAAAAACTATATTGACCATTTTAAAATTTTTTTGAGTGGGATATTTGACACAGGTAACGGAACATTTCTTCATCAACTTTTTCCGCTCAAAAACATGCAAGAGTGGGACTACAATGGGGGTATTTTTGCAAGAGTGGGACTAAAATTGGAGGATTTTTGTACAGGTGGGACTAAAATTGGAGGATTTTTGTAAGAGTGGGACTAAAATTGGAGGGTTTTTGTAATTTTGGGACTAAAATTGGAGTATTTTTGTAAGAGTGGGACTAAAATTGGAGGATTTTTGTAATTTTGGGACTAAAATTGGAGTATTTTTTTAACAGTGGGACTAAAATTGGAGGATTTTTGTAATTTTGGGACTAAAATTTTAGTATTTTTGTAAGAGTGGGACTGAAATTGGAGGATTTTTGTAATTTTAGGACTAAAATTAAAGTATTTTTGTAAGAGTGGGACTGAAATTGGAAGATTTTTGTAATTTTGGGACTAAAATTGGAGTATTTTTGTAAGAGTGGGACTAAAATTGGAGGATTTTTGTAATTTTGGGACTAAAATTGAGTATTTTTGTAAGAGTGGGACTAAAATTGGAGGATTTTTGTAAATTTGGGACCAAAATTGGAGTATTTTTGTAAGAGTGGGACTAAAATTGGAGGATTTTTGTAATTTTGGGACTAAAATTGGAGTATTTTTGTAAGAGTGGGACTAAAATTGGAGAATTTTTGTAATTTTGGGACTAAAATTGGAGTATTTTTGTAAGAGTGGGACTAAAATTGGAGGATTTTTGTAATTTTGGGACTAAAATTGGAGTATTTTTGTAAGAATGGGACTAAAATTGGAGGATTTTTGTAATTTTGGGAATAAAATTGGAGTATTTTTGTAAGAGTGGGACTAAAATTGGAGTATTTTTGTAAGAGTGGGACTAAAATTGGAGGATTTTTGTAATTTTGGGACTAAAATTGGAGTATTTTTGTGAGAGTGGGACTAAAATTGGAGGATTTTTGTAATTTTGGGACTAAAATTGGAGTATTTTTGTAAGAGTGGGACTACAATTAGAGGATTTTTGTAAGAGTGGAACTACAACTGGAGGATTTTTGTAAAAATGGGACTACAATTGGCGGGTTTTTTAAAAAGTGGGGCTACAATTGAGAAACGCAGCTGAAAACTCTTACAAATTTTTAAGTTGCAATGAATTTACAAGGTGTAAAATGAGGTAACACCAGGGCGGCAATGGGAGACAATCCTGAAAATTTATTCGATCCCCAGTCAAATTTGAATCGTTATAATCTAACAAGATTTTGCAAAATACCTGCAGCAAGATCCTGAAAAGTTAAAATTTTTTTTGATCTTGTCAGGTCTTGCAGGTTTAGCTTCCGATCAGGGCCAAGGTTAAGTTTTAAAAAATGTACCATGAAATGACCTTGATGTGCAAAGTTTTCAATTTACATCCGGACAACCTACGCCAAAGTGTTGACAGTTTCTAAATAATTCGCAATTTTGTGCAAAACTTATATTTGCTTCTTAAAACTTAGATTCCCGCGCTGAGAATTTCTTCGGATTCAAAAATAAGAAATTATCTGTGTTCGTCGGTTTTACTTCGCCAAAACCGATCGAAGCCCTTACGCTTTTTGATCGGTTATTGTCGGTATTAAAACGTAAGAATCGTCGTTTTTTGCCGTTCTAAAAATCTTACAAACTGAAAAATCTTTGTCCGGTCTCGAACCTACAAACAATGTTTCTCTACTGCTCCACCTCTCACTTAGTTTTACTGTCCTTTTTTTGTATTCGAATCAAATTGAGGTTGGCAATACCATCTCTTACATCACATACCGACAATACCGACAAAAAAGACGATAATCGACAGTTCCAACATAAAAACACAGGCAAAATCGACAAAAATTGAAAAAGAACGAAGCTTCTTGCATCGATTTTGTCGCATTTTCTCAACACTGGTTCTTACTCTTGGAGGCGTAAATTGAATCTGTGATTTATTTCTCAAAAAATGAGTAGAAGTTTGGCAATAAATTTTTATCTCAGTCATAGCTATATGCTAAGTAATTGGCAGCTTGTTACTTAGTCAAGTATAATTAGAAAGAAAATCATCACTATTCAGATTATAACTATTAGGAATATTAACAAAGTTTTAAGTGTGAAAACAGTTGCACAAAGTAGCGGTGATTTTCTAAGGCATCACCAAAAACAGTCCATAGATGTTAAATAGCAGTGTAAAGTGCTGATTTGTGAATTGTCGTCACTGCCATGGTTGAGCTTTAAAAACATTTCCATTTTTATATCACAATATGTGATTTCAGTTCTTAAACAACCGGCAGTGTCCATTCAAATAACTATATATATATATAATATATATATATATATATATATGTATATATATACATACATATATATATATATATATATATATATATATATATATATATACATATATTTTAATATATAAATATATATATATATATATATATATATATATGTATATATATACATATATATATATATATATATATATATGTGTGTGTTTGTATATATCCATATATATATATATATATATATATATATATATATATAAATATGTATATAGATATATGTATATATATATATATATATATATATATATACATATATGTATGTATATATAAATATATATATATATATATATATATATGTGTGTGTATTTGTATATATCCATATATATATATATATATGTATATATATATATATATATATACATATATATATATATATAAATATGTATGTAGATATATGTATATGTATATATATATATATGTATATATATATATATATATATATATATATATATACATATATACATATATATATATATATATATATATATATATATATATATATATATAAATATATATATATATATATATATATATATATATATCAATATACATATATGTATATATATATATATATATATATATATATATATATAATATTAAGAATCTTAACGAAGTATTAAGTGTCAAAACAGTTGCTCGAAGTAGCGGTGATTTTCTAAGGCATCACTAAAAACAGTCCATAGACATTAAATAGCAGTGTGAAGTGCTGATTCGTGAATTGTCGTCACTGCCATGGTGGAGCATTGTAAACATTTCCATTTTTATATCACAATATGTGATTTCAGTTCTTAAACAACCGGAAGTGTCCATTCAAATTGGCGCTAGAAGGGTTTAAAGGAAAATTCTATCCTTGATTTTGTTTGAATTAAAACTTTTGAAGGAGTTCACTATATATATATATATATATATATATATATATATATATGAATATATATATATATATATATATATATATATATATATATATATTCATCTATTTATATATATATATATATATATATCATATATATATATATATATATATACATGTATATTTATATATATAACTATATATATAAATATATATATATATATATATATATATATATATATATAAAAAAGTATGTGTTTATATATATATATATATATATATATATATGTATGTATATATATATATATATATATATATATATATATATATATAAGGGTTGACCCTTTCTTTGAAACCATAAAAAAGACCAAAAAAGGTTTCTCGGGAACCATAGATGGACCATAAATGGTTCCATCCAAGAAGGGCCAAAAGGTTTTTATGATCTTGCTATTTCTAAGAACAAAAAACAGTTTTGTATTTGGTTTCAATGATACCATATAAAATTGATAAATTGATAGAAAACGAGTGGCAGACAGATGGAGCCATTGATTTCATTTGTGGTCTTACTTATGATTTCCAAGAACCATTAGTGGTAGGTTTTATGGATTCCAAGAAAAATTTATGGCCTGTACAATGGTTCTCAAGAACAGTTTCAGTTCAAATATTTCATTTAACAAATCGTATGAAGTACAGTTAACTCTCCTGTTAACTCTTGTTTTGAGATGTTTTCAGCTTGACGTCGACGCCTAGTTGACCTAATCAATCTCTTAGAGATTTTTTCAGCAGGTTTGGATTGTAATTTGCAAGCATTATTGCATTATTGGGCGTTTTTTTTGCAATATCTTGTGAATCGTTTTAGAAGTTTTAGAAAATATTAGAATGCTAAAATCTTGCAAGATCTTGTTTGGTTAACATTGTGTTTCAAGAGCATTTAAGATTAACCGCACCTTGCAGTATTTTCTAAAATTGACATCGGCTTTCAAGATCTTACAAGATTAACAACATGTCGCCAGATCTTGCAAAATTGACATAATATGTCATTATCAAGCGTCATTGATATTGTCTTTGACGAACCTGAAAGATTAATTTCACGATGCAAAAACTTCTAAGGTTAAATTTGCGTACCGTCGTGAAGCGAGATTATCATCTTGCTGCAAGATTTTGCATGATTAACATCTGGTTGCGTCACTGCTGAGCAAACAAAGAACCATGCAAGATAATTGATATGTGAAATACATTATTTGAAGTTTGCACCTGGATTAGCTAAAAAGAGTCTATAAAATTAAATAGCAATGTAAAAGCTGATTTGTTAAATTGTCGTCACTACTAAGGTTGAGCATTGTAGAACTTTCCTTTAATCGGCGGTGCGACCTGCACTATGGCAAAAGAGCCAATACATCATATGAAGAATAGTTAACTATCCTGTTGACTTGTGTGTCGAGATATTCTCAACTTGTCACCTTGTTGACCTAATCAAAATTTGGAGAGTTTTGCAGCTTGTTTGGATTGTATTCTTTAAGCATTATTCAGCAATATTTTTTGCAATTTCATGCGGGATTAACACCATTTCAGAAAACATTACAAAGCTAAAGTCTTGCAGCAAGATCTTGTGATATTAACATTGTGTTTGGAGATCTTTTAAGATTAACCTCACCTTGCAATATTTTCTAAAATTGACATCGTCTTTCAAGATATCAAGCGTCAGTGATATCGTCTTTCAAGATCTTAAAAATTTAGTTTCCGGTTGCAAGAAATTCTCAGATAAAATTTGCGTAGCGTCGTCAAGCCAGATTATCATCTAGCTGTAAGCTCGTGGAAGATTAACATCCGGCCGGGTCACTGTTGAGCAAAAAAAGCACCATGCAACTTAGTGGATATGCGAAATTTATAATTTGCAGTTTGCACCTGGAATTGCTGAAAACAGTCTATAGTAGTTAAATAGCAGTTTAAAGTGCTGATTTGTGAATTCTCGTCACTACTAAGGTTGAGCTTTGTACACCTTTCCTTTTTTAAATCTTATATGTAATTTCAGTTTTTAAACAATTGGGAGCTAGAAGGCAGATTGACGCTAAATCGCTCTTGGGAACCATACATGAGACCATAAATGGTTGTATCAAAGAAGGGCCAAAGTTTTTTATGTCTTGCTATTATATCTAAGAACCGTAATTGTTTTTTTGTGGTTTCAATGGTACCATACAAAGTTGATACGAAATCGGTGGTAAACAGATGGAAACATCAATATCATTTTTGGTCTTGTTTATGGTTTCCAAGAACCATTAAGGGTAAGTTTTATGGTTTCTAAGAACAATCTCTGGCATGTACGATGGTACTCAAGAACAATTTAACGTCAAATATTTCATTTAATTGGCGGCGCGATCTGCACTATGCCAAAAAAGCCAATACATCATATGTAGAACAGTTAATTCTCCTGTTAACTTGTGTGTCGAGATATTCTCAACGCCTAGTTGACCTAATCAATCTTTTGGCGAGTTTTTCAGCTTTTTCAACACGACGACAACTTTATCTCAAAATTCATTTCGAAGTTGCCTTCAACGACTTTTTACTTTTGTGTGAACGATGTCTCTCTACGATTCCATGGTTGACCTCGGAACCCTTGATGTCTGGGCCTATGACTGGTTCGTAGATCAGTATCGTTTCTTCATCGAGGCACAACTGACTGGAAACTGGACAGCTCTGACGATTGAACAGCAAGAAAAAACGATTAGAAAGTACAGACTCCTGCTATCTGCTTTATCTGAAACAATGCCAGTGCAGCTTTACTGGCTTTCCATGGTGAGTGAACGAATGGATCGATTTACTGACTGGCAACCCTCATTATGTTACCCAAATAAGTCCAACCCCCCCCCCCCCCCTCCCAGCCGAAGTGTCAGCACATAAAAAGTTAAGTTATGTAAGGTTGATGCTGGATGCGTTGAATTTATGTAAGATCAACGCTTAAAGCATTCAAAAGAAAAAAGAAACCCTTTTATAAACTTACCTATTTTTAGCATTTATACAAACTTAGATCTTGTCAACGCATAAAAGAATTTCCAAGGGTTGTTTCCGATAATTTAGCGTATCCAACTAAGTTTTTACAAAACCAAGCGCCTAATTAAGCGCTCTTCTTCATAATTTCAACGCTTATCCCTTACTATTGTTTATCTTAGCGCTAAATTCAACAAAATAGGGGTCGCATTCATCGAAAGTTTGGGTTTCATAGCAGTTTGCTGAGTCTGGCTAGAAGCTGCGAGCATATACATTATATGGCGACATATATTGCGGTCTTGCTCGTATGTAATAATCTATTTTATTAGTGTAATTAGCCTCTAATATGCCTATGATGATTAAAACGCTATTGATGTCCCTTTCGGACCGGTACCTCAAAGTGTGATAGGAAAGCCACGCAAGTACTCCACTTTGCGTAGGAACGTCCTTTGGGAGAGAGACTTTTCTAAAAAGAGATTTTTCACTAAAAGCTTCTTGAGACTTAAAATCCCGACTTTTCAATTACCTTCTTTTCTCTTAAAAAATCATAAATTCACATCTTCCTCAGCTTTAGCTTTTTAAGCTGCACTTTTAATTTGCTCTCTCCTTTACTGTAGAGCCATTAGACTTCTTAACAAAGTCAAGTACCAACTCTTATTCTTATTGGAAAAAGTTGTCCTGATCTAGTCTCTATAGAAAACTTTGAAAATTCGGAGCCTCATTGAGGCTGATTCTCAACATTAGACAAACTGACACACTTTTATCTGATGCCATAATGACAGCAGAAGAATCAGCACAAGTTTAAAGCGATTATACACAAGTGCGGAATAAAACAAAACGATTCAGAAAACGAGTGACAACTCCAATTGATAACGTAAGACCCGTGATTGTTTCAATTGATCCAAGACCATCACAAATTAAGTTTGCGAGAGCAATTATTCCAAATTTTCCAGTCGTAAAGATAACGCAAAACTAAAGTACAATACCGATTTTTTTTACTCAACCAGAAGACCTTGCTTCAAGAGAATGTCTAATGCTGTCACAAAACCTAAATCAGGCCTTTGCAAATGCTAAGGTGAAAGCCAGGAATACACTTTCTAATCCTACAACTAAACCAAGTTTCGCCATTGTAAACGTTCATCACAGCATTTTTGACAATGAGGTAAATGAAGAACTCCTAAACAACAAGGCAAAGATTGTTACCTATGTTTCACAAATATAGCAAGTCGAGCGACTGGCCAACCAACAAAAAGATTACGTGTAATTACGCAATCAAGCAATCAAGTCAATGCAGCTCAAAATCATGGCGTCAAAATAGGTTGGCAGCTATAAAGGTATGAAGTAAGCCGAGAACCACCGCATGTAATGCAATGTTTCAGATTTCAAAAACTTGGCCACTCAGCAAAGGAATGCCATAATCCAATTCGATGTCTTCGCTGCTCGCAGGATCATAGTGTTGAAGAATGTACTGTTTCAAAATAAAATGCCAAATGCTAAAAATGTGGTGACGCTTCTGCGACAGTTTATAGCGGCTGTCCAGCATATCAGAACAAGTTATCTGAGACCTCAAAAAAGATGAATGAGAACAAATTCCCAACGAAGCCAACAAAATCAAATCTCAAGCAAACAATGAGCTTCTATCATCAACTGAAAAAATTGCTGTTCTAGTAGTTCGAGTTTTGAGCAAAATACGAGCAGTTCTAAACACTATGTCCTACAGTGACATAATCAATATTGTCTCTAACAGCGCCTAAGGCATCTGCGATGAAAAAAAAGCTGACCAAAAATCTCATGACATCATTGAAAGCGCAAATACTGCTCATGTTTCTTCAATACTTACAAAAAACCTAGCAAACAGCTTAAACTTTTCGCAAAATGGATAAGGTCAATAATTTGCAATGGAACTGTCGCGGACTAAACAATAAAATAGGCCAGCTGATTTTATTTTCAGCAGAAGAAGACATACATGTAATTTCCTTGGAAGAAATTAAGAACTGGAAAAAACAAACCCTCTCAACAAATACATCGTTTCGACGCAAATCGTCAATAACGGTCATCATGGCTCTGCTATCTTAGTGAAGAATAGCACTATTATGAAGCGAACAGAACCAGTAGAAAGCCAAACTGATAGCAATGAGCGAACTCCAGAAATAGTGAAACTTTGCCTTAAGTTGAACCCTTTTTGATGAGTTTTTGATAATACCTGCTTAAAACTCCCTTGGAAAGCCGCTGTTGGCCGAGAAAAAACTTTCAGGAAAGTTGAAGAATTTTTTCGTATGTGGCGGCTTCAAAACTACCAGCCAAGAACTAATTTGCTCCTATGATTCTTAAAACTGAGAAAAGCTCCTGATTAACATTGAGGAGAGGACTTCTGAACCGCTTAACAACGGTTATCACATCTATCAGTCGTTTGATCGAAAATGCAAAAATATGTTATATCTGCACCTTTGCGATAACTTAATTTTAGCGCATTTTAACGATTTTCATGTGTCAGAAGATCTAGGAACCGATTGCAAAATTACAGTTAAAGCAATGAAACTGAGAAAGAGCAAAAGTTTTCAACTAAAATCAAATATTAAAAAACATAACGTTTAGAGAAAATGCACAAAAATTATACAGATCATCAAAACTCTGGCCTGCGAAGTATCCTTAAAAGGATGAATTAAATCAGTCAGGTTGCAGTTTAGTTGAATTAAATCACAAATTTTTGGAAGACTCCTGCATCAACGAGACAGCTTTCCCCTTCCCTATTGTGACGCAAAAACTGATAAAACTGAGGAGAAGAATGCGAGGAAATTGCGACCACTATGCTTCTTTAAGGACGGAAATAAGTAATCTACAGAAAGAAATTAAACGATCAAAGAGGCGGTCAGAAGACAGAAAAAGAGCGAAATTTTTGGAAAATGCCTCTGATAATGGCAGCAAAGTTTTCTGGAAAACAATAAATGAACTTACTAATAAAAACGAGCACAAACAAAAACGAAAATTATACAGATCATCAAAACTCTGGCCTGCGAAGTAACCTCATAAGCATGATTTAAATCAGTTCAGCAGCAGTTTAGTTGGATCAAAACACCAATTTTTGTAGGACTCCTGTATCAACCGCGTTCCCCTACCCTATCGTGACGCAAAAACTGATAAAACTGAGGAGAAGAAGGTGAAGAGAGCTAAAAATTACACTAGAAATTGCAACCACTATGCTTCTTTACGAACTGAAATAAGTCACCTACAGAAAAAAATTAAACAATCAATGAGGCAGTCATCACACAGAAAAAGAGCAAAAGTCTTGGAAAGTGCCTGTGATGAGGGCAGCAAAGTTTTCTGGAAAGCATTAAATGAGGTTACTAATAAAAACGAGTCCAAAAAAACAGGCAGAATAGCCAACATTATTCTAAAATAACTTAAAGGTTGCGTGGCATTCAAAGACAAGGAGAAAAAGGAAATGTGCCAACAGCTGCTAAAAGACACAATAAAAACTGGTTCATCAAAAAATTTCTGAACACAGCGATAACATTGAAGTAGAAAACAAAGCAATATTATATACAAATGAAGATATTGAACAGCTTGCAATTGTGGTTACAAGCAATTTGATGAAACCTTGAAAGAGTCGAGAAAACCTGCCTTGGGCCGAAAAAATTTTGTTACAGACTCCTTAAAGATTTAACTAAGAAAGTCAAAGCCCTTGCCTGGCTCCTCATGTCTAGCTTCAGAAAAAAAAACTTGTATGTTACAGTTAATTTTAGAGAATCTCATATCTTACTGATACCAAAACATGACAAACACACATTGAAGGTCGAAAATTACCAACCCATTAGTCTTAAAAGTTTCCTAGCCACATTATGTTAAACTGTTGTGAAAAACGTCGTTTTGGAACATTGTGAAAGTCAAAATATATTCGGACACATAGTGCTTACAGAAACACAGTTGTCCCAAAGACAACCTCATTGACCTCACTCAGCACTTCAGTGAAGACTTTCAGTGTTCTGAAGTAGCTGGTTTGCTTGGATGTCGAAAAAGCGTTCGATGCTGTATGGCGCCTAGGACAAAGTCACAAATTAAATTCATTTGGCCTAAATCAATAAAGTGGATAAACTCATTTTTATTGCAAAGGAACGTTTTTGTAAAGATAATTTCTACTGCCAGTGATACTTTCAGCCCAACTGCTGTAGACCTCAAGCGAGCATAAGTGCTTCTTTTCAGTATCTCAAATACTTCAGTCTTTTGCCTCTAAAAAGGCCCAGATCTCACTGTCTGCTGTCAGTTTTTCCTCTACTATAGATCAAATTACCCCAAAAACAGCTCCAATCATCACTAAACAGTCTCATTGATTGCTGTGACTCATTGAAATTCAAAATAAACCCATATAAAACTCATAACCTGATCTTTAAAAACCCCTAAAATTAGGACTCTTCTCTTGAATTCAACATAAAAAGACTTTTCATTAAAGAGACCCAATCAAAAGGGTTCTTAGGTGTAGCTTTCACTCCTCACCTGAATTGGAATGAACATTGCAAAGACTTAGTTCAAAGAGCGAACAGCAGGCTATTTTTGCTCTGGAAGCATAGTAACCTAAACGTTAACGAAGAGGGTCTATTTTTGGTTTACAAATCATGGATTCGTCCCCTATTTCTGTACTCAAATGCTTGCTGGCTGGATCTTTCAAAGGGCCCATCAAATAAAATACAAAACGTGCAAAAATGAGTTTGTCTTCGAAGATTGATCCAGTTTCAAAAACTGCATGAAATAGCAAACATGAAGTCAGACGTAGAAATGCAGATTAAATTTGCAACGGGTATTTTCAAAGGGCAATAAAACACAAAAAACTGTCTGTAACAGAGCTGATATCTAGGAAACGACAGTGCCCGATCACTTCTTGCAAAAACACTCTTGACCATCTGCATTACTTAAAATTCTAGCCGCATACATCAAAGACTAGTGGCTAAAATGACTCCTTAAAATAGTGATCTATCAAACAGAATTAGAATCAATACCAGTTCAATCCCGGAACTTCGATATTAAGAAAGTAGTCTTTCAAACAACAGAAATGGGCTCAACGACAAAAGTAAAGCTAGAACTGAGAACACAAAGGAAAATTAAATAATCAGGGAAAGAGCTAACTACAACTACAAACTGAAAAACCGAGAGAAACAAACAGAGCAAATGAGACGCTGGCAGTTGGATAAAAACAAGTTGTTATCGTACGGCACAGCTACAAAGAGCACAAAATTAGTACTTATACAATTGAGGCTTTTCTTGCATCCAATAAATATCCAGCAACTTTCCAACAACTTGAAGAGGAAGAAAGTGTCCCAGTGGCCAACAAAGCGTTGAAAAATTAACGGAAAAACAAACATTTTTTTCGCCGACAGCGATTCAAGTCCAGCTCAGTTTTCGGGGCTGAACATATCACAGCTGCCGTTTATATCTTCATGCGTAATTAATGACCAACTGTTGCGCCTTCTTTCGATGCCTTTCATTTCCACTTTTTAATGATTATATTACTATTTTCCTCAACACTCCACTGATTAAAAAAACTTCTTTCAGATTTTATAAAAACAAAAAAAAACATTCACTATTGCGCAGCGCGTGGTTTGATTTCAGTTGTTTTTATGGTTTAGGTTGTCGTAGCACTTTTATTTAACAAATTCTTAATTTTGTCTATTTTAGTTTATTGCTTTTTCAAGTCAGGAACAACATTTTAACCTTTATTTTTCTCCTTTTTTCATCCTAAAACATTCCTTTTTTCATTCCTCAACATTGAAGCACGATTATTTGGAAACCGGGCCAGCGATTTAAGTTCCAGTTTTAGTTGAATCAAGTGAAAGTTCACTTATTTGAAAGAAAAGCTGAATTTATGTAGCAGCTTACAAAACACTTGGCGCGGTCCGTTAAGACATAATCAGAACTGGGTCTTCGAAACCATTCAAATGAGTTTGTCTATCTCCATTTTAAATTCTCGAAAATCTCATCCTCGAAACCATGCCCCTCGATTAACAACCAAAGCTCTTACCACTTACGCTACCGATGCTTATCTTTTGCGGCCATTTTTCTATTGTGTCAATTTTGGCTTTGCTGTATTTAAGGATCGCTTTGAATTGGCAGATAACGCATTTCTACATTGTTGAATAGTGCGTCTCAAAACGCATGTACTACTCTAGGTTTCATGTTTAAGAAGTGATAAAACATTCGAAGATTAGGAACTTATAAGTAGTTCGAAACCACAGAGATTATAATTGATATATAAATAACCATAACAATAGAACAATTATAGCAAAGGAAGATGAAAGAGGAGTAAAGAGAATGGTTGATTGAAAGAACCAAAAACACAATTAGGTTTTGAAAAAAAAAATATTAATTTTGCGCAAAAAGTAGTAGCCAATTTTGGCAACAATTTAGACAATGCCCAGTTGCCTTACAGCCATTGGTCTTATCCCTTACGCTACCAATGCCTATTACTTTTACCTATTACTCTTTATATATGCAGCCAAATTTCAGTCAATGGCATTCCGGCTCGCTTTTTTTAGGCAGCACGCGTAATGAGCGCGAGAATATATGAATATTAGAAGTTTAATTATTTTGGTATAGCTCGTTCTAAAGCGAATGGGTAACAATCGGTTGCAGCTTTTAGGAAACTTAGAGCAAGTGAGGATAGGCGCGCAATTAATCATTTTGCACTCAAAGTCAAAAGCGACTTACATATAAAAGAATAGATAGATGGAAGAAAGGAAACACACTTTAACAAAGAAAGATAAGAATTAAACAGAAAGAAAAAGAAGGAAATAAAGATAGAAGAGTGGATGAAACACAACAAGTAGCTCTTCTTTTTTTACGGCCAACAAAACAATAGCCATTTTGCGCGCCAACTTGGGTGCGATCTTCTGTAACTTAATTAGCAGTCACAGTTCTGATACCTCACGCTTACGATGCCTATTGCATTTGTCTTGCACTTTCAACATCAGCAGCAACCGCTTTTTGCCTTGCTCGTTTTTTCTGTGTGGTTTGCTCAATGAGCGCAGAACATGGGCAGATAAAGAGCTTAAATATGACCAGAGAGATAGAGAAAGAAAAGCAAGCAAGAGAAAAAGATAGGAGAAAACCAAAGAGGAGTGAAAAGGAACGTAAAAGAGAAATAGAGAAAAATCTTTCCATTTTTTAATCTAAAAATTGTGCGTCCTTTTTAATCCCTCTTTTAATATCAACCCCTGCTCTTCACTGAACAGCCATCGGTCTCGTTCTTAATTCATTTATCTTTTGCTATTACTACATTAGCCGTATTTTGGTCTCTGGACTTTTGTTTGGTTGTTTTTAAAATCTGGCATGCTTCTTGAGCGCAAAACTAGGGCAGATTAGGAGCCTAAACACAAAAAGAGAAAAAGATAGAAAAGGAAAAGATTGAAGGAAAAAAGCAATTGCCAAATTTTTGCACAGGAAGTACTGCGTCTTTTTGCGACCATACTCAGGAATCAAACCCCTCGGTTAACAGCCATTGGTTCCATCACTTTAGCTACCGATGCCTATTGCTTACGTCTATTGCCTTTCAATATCAGCAAACTTTAGTAATCGGCTATTAGGATTGCCTGTTTGTGCAATGCGGCATGCTCTATGAGCTCAAAAATGTGCACAAATAAAGATCTTAGTTGAGACAAGAGAGAAAGAGAGAAAGAAAGAGACAAAGGAACAACTTGCCAATTTTTGAAATTATACTCTTTCTCATTCAAGGTTCACACTCGAGACGATGCAACTTTTCACAACAATTGATCTTATCCCTTCCGCTGCAAATGCCTATTGCTTACGTCTAAATCATCAAATCATTTCCATATCAGCCTTTTTTTTGGTCAGATCAGCTGTTTGTTTTTGAATTGCGGCAAGCTTTATGAGCGCAAATTATAGCAGTATAGCGCGTCTCAAAACGCATGTATTTACGCATGTAACGAAAACGCAAGCCAAGAAAAAAAGAGAAAACGAAAAGATACAGAACAGAAAGAGAAAATTAAAAAAAAAAACAAGAAAAGAAAAAATGTAAAAGCGAAAAAAAAGTGCGAAAAGAAAGACAGCAATGGAAAACGAAAGATGAAGAAAGAGAACTTTCGTCAGCCGTAATTTGGTCAATGGACTTTTGTTCGCTTGTCTTTAAAATGGGGAGGAGGAGTGAGCGAAAAGAAAGAGAAAGAAGGAAAGGAAAGAAAGATGCAGAAAGAGAAAGAGTGTGACGGACAGAGAGAGAGAGAGAGTGTGTGAGAGAGAGAAAATGAGAAAGATGGAAAAAAAGGACTGAAGGATAATGAAAAATCAAAAAGGGGAAAATGAAAAACAGAACAAGAAAAACAAACTTCACAATCTGTTTCCACCGCTAAAATTGCGTATTTATCCGCTCTAACTTGGGCTCAAACACGCTCCCATTGTCTAAAAGCCATACTTCCAAACGCTTAAACTACCTATGCCTGCTGCCGTGAATTGAACTTTCTACACAAGCACATTTTTGCTCATCGTCTCGCTAGTTACCTGAAGAAATTTTCTTATCTCTTTCACGCAATCTCCGCGAGGCTAGCCAAGGAATTGAGCCATTATCATTTGAATACGTCAAGATCACTCAGCAGAAGTCATCCATGGTATTTAAAATCGCTGAGTGCATATCAGGCAGAGGAAGTTTTTTATTACAGTTAGATAGAACACTCAATCTTAACAAGAACTACTCAAATATATTTTTAAAAGAAACTCAAACTCTTCTTATTGTTTATATAACTTCTTTCACCACCAGTTATACATAACTTTTATATATACTAGCAGGCCCGCAAAAACATGACAAAATTTTATCCTGACAGCTTTAAAAGAATTTAGGTTTTCTCCTTCGTACTAACTCATCCTCGAAACCATTCCCCTCGATTAACAACCACAGCTCATACCACTTACGCTACCGACGCGTATCTTTTGCGGCCATTTTTCTATTGTGTCAATTTTGGCTTTGCTGTATTTAAGGATCGCTATGAATTGGCAGATAACGCATTTCTACATTGTTGAATAGTGCGTCTCAAAACGCATGTACTACTCTAGGTTTCATGTTTAAGAAGTGATAAAACATTCGAAGATTAGGAACTTATAAGTAGTTCGAAACCACATTGATTATAATTGATATATAAATCAACCGTAACAATAGAACAATTGTAGCAAAGGAAGATGAAAGAGGAGTAAAAAGGAATAGTTGATAGAAAGAACCAATCACACAATTAAGTTATGAAAATTAAAAATTACTAATTTTGCGAAAAAAGTAGGAGCAAATTTTGGCAACAATTAAGACAATGCCCCGTTGCCTTACAGCCATTGGTCTTATCCCTTACGCTATCAATGCGTATTAGTTTTATCTATTACTCTTTATATATGCAGCCAAATTTTAGTCAATGGCCTTTCGGCTCGCTTTTTTTAGGCAGCACGCGTAATGAGCGCAAGAATATATGAATATTAGAAGTTTAATTATTTGGTATAGCTCGTGCTAAAGCGAAGGGGTAACGCTCGGTTGCAGCATTTAGGATACTTAGAGCAAGTGAGGATAGGCGCGCAGTTAAAACGCAAGCCAAGAAAAAAAGAGAAAACGAAAAAATACAGAAAAGAAAGAGAACAGTAAAATAAAAAAAACAAGAAAAAAAAGAATGGAAAAGCGAAAAAAGTGAGAAAAGAAAGACAGCAATGGAAAACGAAAAATGAAGAAAATGGAAATCCGTCAGCCGTAATTTGGTCAATGGACTTTTGTTCGCTGGTTTTTAAAATGAAAAGGAGGAGTGAGAAAAAGGGAAGAGGAAGAAGAGAGAAGAAAAAGAGCGGAGGAGTGAGAAAAAAGAAAGAGAAAGAAGGAAAGGAAAGAAAGATCCAGAAAGAGAAAGAGTGTGACGGACAGAGAGAGTGCGAGGGAGAGAGAAAAGGAGTAAGATGGAAAAAAAGGACGGAAGGATATTAAAAAACAATAAGGGGAAAATGAAAAACAGAAAAATAGAAACAAACTTCACAATCTGTTTCCACCGCAAAAATTTCGCATTTATCCGCTCAAACACGCTCCCATTGCCTAAAAGCCATAACTCCAAACGCTTAAACTACCAATGCCTGTTGCTGTGAGTTGAACTTTCTGCACAAGCACATTTTTGCTCATTGTCTCGCTCGTTCTTTTTTGCTAAGCTGCATGCTTAAAGAGCACAAAGCATTTGCTGATCGGGATTCTAAGCATGGTGGTGCAGGCTGCATGTTTAAAAACCGTTGAAACTTGTGAAGATAGGGACGCTGTTAACCATTGCACTCAAACTCGACCTACCTTTAAAATAATTGATGAGAGGGAGAGAAAAAAAAGAGAAAGAAAAGACGAAAGAACGAATAAAAAACGAAAAGAAGATATAAGTAACAAAAAAAGCAAAAAAATGAAGGCATGAAGAAAAATCCAACTAGCTTCACAATCTTTATCCAAGTACCTTATGCATCCTTTTCCACACCTACTCGGGCTCGAACCCAAACCTCTCGCTTCTCAGCCATCAGTCTAATCCTTTGGGCTACCCACGCTTGTTCAGTTTATCTATTGAACTGGCCACATTTGCAATTTTTTGGTCAAAGGCTTTTTTGTATCTCAAATTTGCAGATCAGGACCTTTAACATGGTCTCATAGGCTGCATGTTTAAGGATTGTTAAAACATGCGAAGATATGAGCGCTGTTAACCTTTGCGCTCAAGTGCGACTTACTTTTATTGTAACAAATAGAAAAAACTCTTTAGCAAAGAAAGACAGAATTGAAGAGGAAGAAAAAGGAAGCAAGAAAGGAAAACAGTAGTGGATGAAAAACAACAGTTACCCGTTTTTTGGGTGTAAAATCAATTTTGGGATCCATATTTCGAATCAACTTGGGTGCGAACCCATGTCCCCAACTTAACAGCCATAGATCTTATCCGATGCGTATTGTATTTGTCTATTGGTTTTTCAGAAACACTAAATTTTTGGTCAATGGTTTTAATGGCTCACTTGTTTTGTCAAGCATAAAGCGGGACAAACATGCGTAGATTTGGAGCCAAAATATGACAAAAGAGAAAGATTGGAAAGAAAGAGAGTAAAAACGAAAAGGAACGAATTAAAAGGAACGAAAAAGAACAAACAAAAAACAGAAAACCAACTTCTCAAATTTGAGGTCCAGGTAATTATGCGTCTTTTTCCGCATTAATTTAGACTCGAAACCCTGCACCTCGACTTAGAATCATTACTCTTAGCCTTTACGATTCCGATGCCTATTGCTCACGCAAATTGACCTTCCCAATGAGCAAAATGTTGGTTAGTGGCTGATTGCCGCGTAGTTTCGATATGCGGCATGCTTTTTGAGCGCAAAAAGCGAACGAATTAGGAGCTTAAAAACGCCTAGTTAGAGCGTCTCGACCGGTGTGCATTACGCTAGGCTGTATTTTTGAGGACAGCTAAAAAATTCAGCATTCGAGTTAGAATTCGATTCAGCATTCGAGTGGTGGTACAGCATTCGAGTTAGAATTAATCTATAGATACATGCTAGAATGAGTGAACAAAAAGCAGATTTGAAGTGAGAGTAACCCCAACTGATTGCAGCAGAACTCTTGACGACAAAAAATTAAAAATCAAGAGCAGGCCAGTAATAGCTCCGCTCAGCTATCACGATCGCAGCTATCAAATAATAGGAAAAAATGAAAAATTCGGCTTTCATTCATTTCTTAACATTGACCTTTTAAGAGACTTTTTCGGTCATTGATCTCTCGGAATATCTTCTTAACCATGCTCTTCGCAAGCTCTTAAACATGCTTTTCCCCCTTTCGTTAAACATTGTCCCAAACAACAGTGTCATAGAAATAATACAAAAGATATATACATATATATATATATATATATGTATATATATATATATATATATATATATATATATATATATATATATATACAGGTCTTGCTCGTATGTAATATCTCTAGACGGCCAAGGTCAGCAACATGTCCTGCTAAATTATTCTTTTTTTCCCACAAAAAGATTTTAAAGTTTTTCAAACTTTAAAAAAGTAAAACCCGGATCAAAAAATTGTGAGATGGTGAGTTCGATGACAATTGAAGACGACAATTGTACTTCCTATTGTTTTTTTTCTATTAGCTGGTTTTCCAGCGCTCTTTTGAGTATCAATTTAATGGAACGTGTCATACAAGTTTCTTGATGGCAAGCAGAGATTGAAGACCAAAAATACGCCAATTAATACAAACTGATATTTTATCCATCAAATGGTTGCTTGAATACTTGCTTCACTTTTCACAATTTTTTTTTAAATATTATCACAAGCTTCAGTTGAAAATTTTATTCCGTCAAAATATTGTTTTTACATTTTTTTAATTTTCCTCCTTACGCTTATTTTTCAAATTTGTCAAAAGATTATGCTTTTTTGTACAATTAGACAAATTAGCTGCAAATGTAATTTTTTGCTGCATGTATTTGTCCAGAAAGTTCTGACAAATGTTTTGTAAAATCAGTTTGTAAAATTTTAATGATGACGGAAAGCTGATAACTTTCTAACCGGGTCGAGAAACTTGCCAAAAAAACTGTAAGATCTCCGCTGAAAGTGCTGAAAAGTGATGAAACCCTGTGATTGCGCCTAAGTTGCATCGCATTTCCTGCAAAGTTTCTGCACATTTTAACGCATTTTAGCGCATTGCTATAAGTTTTTGCAATGAATATTTTGAAACATCAGCGCGTTTCAGCGCATTATTTCAAACGTTTCAGTGCATTTCAGGGAACTTCAGAGCAATTTTATGTAAGTTTTTGTTTGCTAAACGTTTTTTGCGCTCAGTTCTCATTCCGTGAGTAAATTAACTTAAATGTTTTTTGAGTAATGTACTATGTTTTGAAACAGCACATAGTTTGCACTGATCAACAAAAAGTGATCATCACAAAAAAAAAGATGAGAATTTCTCGAGGACCAACAGTGTGCCAAATTAAACTTCTAATATAGTAGTAAATTTACTTTAGTAAAATACCTAAATAACATTCATTATTGTAAGAATTTGGATAAATTGTGCTGAAAAATGTAATAAGGTTTTGATAATTACTTTTCTTTTTTGATGTAAAAGATTGGCCATCAAAGCTTAATAGAGTGCTAAAAATTTTGTCCGAAATGCGCTAAAATATGCTAAGTTCTCGAAACGAAAAATCGTGAAAACTATATAACAAACGAGCTGAAGAATTCAACGCATTCGATAATTTTGTTTTATTTCAGCGCATTTAGCGCATTTCTCATTACATTCGGCCGATCTTATACAGAAAAGTGCGCTAAAAAGGCGCTGAAATATCGACTCGGGTAAAAAAAAACTGTGTTTGTAAGTATGCTTTAGTCCCGAAAACACCGGCTGCTTGAGCGAGAAACAAAAGAGAATCGTTCATGTTTAGATGACTTTTGGCTCAATTGCAACTAATTTAAACTTCTACCTCGTTTGCTCCTATATCTTTTCGTTTGACGTTCGAGACGCAGTGACTTACCCTATTTTCCTTTTGACTATGATTGATTTTCTAACAACTGGACCTGGTTATATTTTCTGCTATCTGGCACACGAGTTTATTTTATATCACCCTTCAAACTTTCCGGAAGCTTATATTTCGCACGGAATCACCAGTTATGAGAAGCTGCGTCACAAAGTACAACTTCTAATTCAACAACCAATTGTTCAAAATATTCATCCGTTCTGGTTCGGCTGTGTGCCTCATTTATTTATAACCAGATTGAACGAATATGGGAAGGGATTATGCGCTCTGTTGATAGCGTATGAACGGTATATTTTGATTTGTAGGCCAACTAAAAAATCAACTTTGCTCAGTAAGAGGCGGCAACGATTCCGTTATGTCCTAGTTACAGCAACAATTCTTCTACTTTTTGGGGCCGAAAGTTTCTATCACTATTTTTACCGGCATTTCACGTGCTATTATCTCATTCAGAGTTTGGAGAACGCACATTTTGGTCACTTGCTGAACCTGATGTCCAATTTGGGGTTCTCACTTTTACCCGCATTGATTTGCTGCCACTGTTATTTCTCCATCGCCAAAGTGCTCTTTTCCCGAAAAAAGAAAATTGGTCGAAATTTGAACTTAATTCTTTGCTTTGCCGCGACGTGCGCTGTATGGGTAGTAAGTCTTATTGTCAAAATTTTTCCGCTTGTTTACTATATTGTCCGGAGTTTGGCGACAACCGATCCTTCTAAGATGCACGATTTTCCCTTGCAACTCAATCTAGAACATTTAAAAATGGTAACTCTTCTCAGTGGACTAACCTCGCTGTTTGATCCAGTTTTGATTATTATAAGCCAGAAAGATTACCGAAAACCTTTCTATAATTTCTGGAAGATGATAAGAGGACGGAAAAATTAAGAGACTGTAAATAATAAAAAACTAAATTCATCCCCTGATCAATTAAAAAAAGCTATGAACAGACATCCCAAAAACATTGTGCACTCGCAGTGCGCTAGAGGCCACCTCTAATCAGACAAATATCAGACCTTTGTTCAGACGAGTTCAGCATCATTGTCTAGACAAATGTGCAGTCGAAATTTTGTCCTTGACCATTATGAAGATTGTTGGTCTATGATTAGACCAAATTGCCAGCTTTCATAAAAACATTTTCAGAACATAGTTTAGACCAACGTTTTCTAAAATATACTGCGCATCGAACTTTTTGGGTGGGAGTTTTATTTTGAAAATGGAATGTCTCAAGATGTTGTTTGTTAGCTCAACATGAGATTTTTTTTCCGACAAAAATTTTACCTTTTTTCTAGAGTTCGAAACCAATCAGACAATGGTGCTTTCCAAACGTCTCTGATTGCACTAAAGTGTGCCCGAAACGTCCTCTTATTAGACTACCATGCGCTCAAAATTGCTTCTGATTCGACTTATTTGCGCTCGAATGTACCATATGATCACACTAAGGTGCGTCTGAAACGTCCTCTGATAAGTCTATTGTGAGTTTGAACTCCTTCTGATCAGACTAAAGTGCGCTCAAGACGTCCTCTGTTCAAACTAAAGTGCGTTCGAAAGCTCTCCTGATCAGACTTAACTGCAGTCAAATTGGCGTCTGATCAGACTAGTGTGCGCCCGAAAATGCCTCTGATCAGACCGTCCCAGACCGAAGTGACCTCTGATCAGACAAATTTCAGAACATTTGCCAGACTAAAGTGCGCTCGAAGCCTTTTCCAGACCATATATTTCGAGCGAACCGTGCACATGCGTGCGCTCGAAGATGGTCTGATCGGAGGTCATTTCGGTCTAGGAACATCAACCTGGGTAGTCTAGAAAATTTTGCCAGGCCGCGAACGATTTTACAATTAATGGTCTGAAGCATGCTTGGTGACAGGAAATTTGATCCGCAAACAGCCTGATCAGATGTCACACTGGATTGGAACTTGTATGATCAAAAATCAATTTCGTCTAGAACAATCTAATCAAAAGCCGTTTTGGCATGGATTGTGAACCTAAGTAGTTTGTAAGGCGTGTGACGTTCATTCAGAACGACGAAATAATAGTCTTTTATTCAAATAAATTTCATATACTCCTTCCCAAATTTTATCACACATTTCGCCCGTCCTAAACCAATTTGCAACTTTCCTGATATAAAATTGTGAATATCAACATCATTTGAGCCAATTTACCAACTATTTCAACAATTTTTCGAATTAAAAAATTTATCGCAATCGTTTT
>NW_027449160.1:0-39863 GCF_964194025.1 Convolutriloba macropyga
AAAGTGGTCAAAACAAAACTTAATTAAAACGGTAGCTATTCCTCAATGAGCGAGGAGTGTTTTATCATACAGAGAAGATAAGAAGGAAAGTTCGTGAATTATGAATTGGCTTAGAGTGGATCTAAAATGTGCTGGTACGAAAGGATCGAGATTCTTATTTAGAAAATAATTTGACAACTAAAAGGCATAAGGACTTTCAGAAATAACTTATATTAATAAAGCAGCAAAATTATGGCTTAATGTTTTTCTGCTTCTGGATGGATAAGCATACTGAGGCAGTAAGCTCATCGAACATGCTCAAATCACTGCAAATTTCATGAACAATGCAATCACTAAAGAGTTATCGGAATTTGTAAATAGTTCTAAAAGCCTGAAAGATTACTGGATGATGAAAACAACTCGTTCAGTAAAAATTGCCGATTTGGTTAAAATAATTTGAGAAGGCCTAAATTAGCTGTGCGATAACGTTGACTATCAGAATCTTTTTAAACTAATAAGACTGCCTGGTTGTTTTGCCTCTTGATTGTCACATTTCACATCACTAATTAATATTTGATGAGCCATATTAAAGGAATACTAATTGTTTAAACGATTGCAAGAAGTTCAAAATATAACATAAAAGCCCTCAAAAATATAACGTTAATAGAAAAATATATTAACTAATTACAAAAAAGTAAGTATTCTTGGATTGTATACAACAAAATGTTTTACAAGAACAGATTTTGTTTTCTATTCAAAACAGAGGGGTTCTTTGCAACCTCGAAAAGTTTACTGCAAATTTGATTAAAAAATGCATATTTTCAATAAGGAAGCT
This sequence comes from Convolutriloba macropyga, assembly GCF_964194025.1. Taxonomy (NCBI): domain Eukaryota; kingdom Metazoa; phylum Xenacoelomorpha; order Acoela; family Convolutidae; genus Convolutriloba; species Convolutriloba macropyga. The sequence goes on from NW_027449160.1 coordinate 815, forward strand.
TGATAATGTGTGTTTTCTCAGAATATTGCGACTCCAACCATCCACATTCTCGAATTATTGTCTGCAAATTCAAACAACGGATTTAAAAAATTAGGAAAAAAAAACCTTACAGCTTGAGAGGTCATGCAATGAAGCCCATAACACTGAACAAATCAAGCATATTTTTCATCGCTGTTTTTGACTGACAACAATACATGTGACCCTAGGTACTTAAAAAAACTAGAAGAAAACTCAATTTTTTCGAAAACTAGTATCGTTAATAACATTAAAACCGATAACATCATATTGCGTGTTCACAATGCGTGCCGCGGCGACAATCACATGTAAACTTTTTATGAATTGAATAACGTTGAGCAAAAAAGCAGTGAAAACAACTAAAGTGTAAATTTGGGGAAATTCAGGGTTTTCAAGAATTATTTGGATCAATTTTAAAGAACACCAATCTAGCACAATAATAAATAGGCATGTATAAAAACGAGTATTATTTCAAAACCATTTATGGTTAGGATGCAGCTAACTTTTTTTTCCGATTACACCAAACAACACCATGACAAAAAAGGTCAAGACAATTGTAAAACAACAAATGAAGGCGAGATAAAGAGATGCTGGAAAGTAATTGACCTCTCAGAATATAACATTAACCGTAAACTAAAAGCACTATATCAAATTACTCATCATCGTGCCAATGAGATATGTCAATGTACCAATGTATTAATCTGATTTCTTGGACATAAGGGCATTTAGGGAAAAAATCAAAATTTAAAAAAAATGAGTAAAACCTCAAAAAACTGATCATGTTTTTCCATAGAGCAGTCTCATTTTATTCTTCAATAATGATACGAAGAATTAAATTTATTATTTAAATCTGGCCTTGAAATAATCGTAGCTCAACATCATTAGACCGCATCATCCCTTGCATCTTATTTTTAATTTCTCACATTTCAGGCTTCTCATTTTCACCGGCAGCGTTGTTCTTCTGTGGCAAATAGCAAAGATGACTACTTTTTTTGCGTCTGAAACATTCTCTTGGTACCATTTTCGCAACCGCTGTTAATCAAGTTATCGTCAATATTTATCCGTGTAAAGTGAAACATTATCTTTACAAAGACAGGTACACATGGGTAGGGATCTCTCAAGCAATCAATCTCGAGTATATTCACATTGCGTGTAGCGTGTGAAACAAAAACAGTATGACTCCAAGCTACCTCTCGGCACCTGACCTCTCGAGTATATGTTTTTGATAAAAAATGAAGTAAAGTTGTATAAGCATTTAATTTTTATGTGAAACCTTTGCATAGTTTCAATTTTCCTTCTTTAAAACCCAATTGGACCTGTCGCCGTTGCAAAAACAACAAGTACTACTAAGAATCAAAATTAATAAAAACACCGTGCCAAGGCAAAAAAAATGCTTGAGCCATTCATTGAAACTGTGATACCTAAGGATATCATCATTTATCAATTTATCCGATGCAGTATATTTTATACGATGTTGCAAACTAGTTCAATCTTATTTGCCCTTGATAATCCTGTTCATAGTTATTCAGTTTGCGTCTTGTGGTCTGTTAATGATTTCCTTCTTGGTTTCCCGCCTCGTGAACAGACATGTCTGATCACGCATTCACATCTTGCTTACAAGCATTTCATTTCATTTTATTTCATTCTCTTAACTTTGCAATTCGAAATCAGTTCTAAATCAATTGCCAATCAAATTCTCTTCTTAAATCCCTCTCTGCGAGCAAGCGATACAAACTCAAGTCAGGATTTCGCTCCGCGAATCACTATCTAAACAACTTTAAGTGTACCCGAATTGCGAATAGCTACTCTATATAAATAGAGTACGACATGGCGCAGTCAGCAACTAAACGAAAACCTCTCGGAATCGACCCTTTCTGGGACAAACCTACACCTGACCCTCCTCTTCGCTGGAAGAAAAGGAGAGTGCAATATAAATTGGCACTGTTGGCAAAAGAGAATATCATTCTTGTTACGCTACTTGGACCCAAACTCGAGATGGTGGACCTTTCTCATGAGCCAATATATGAAGAAACAATAGTTGGTGCTTCCGCGCAATCGGAGAGAGAGAGAGAGAGGAACGGGCGTAGTGCGCAACAGAAGATGAACTGGCAAAACAAATGCCAACGGCTAATAGAAGTGGGTATCATGTGTGGCGACAAACCGTGGCCGCTGGCGGATCGTACAACTGTATCTCTACTCTACCTAAGCATCGGGATAGAAGGTCGCCGCATTCTCAATTGCAAGAACCCGCATATCATGATCGATACCCTCAATACTGTCGATTTCTGGAAGATCGTGGAAGAGGCATTCATCCGCCCTCGCAATATAACTTTCGATCGTCATGTCTTTTTGATTACGCAACAATTTCGGGCAGAAACAATAGAACACTTCTATGGAAAACTAAAGGAATTGGCAGAAAAATGCGATTTTGCTCCTGAAATCCAAAAGGAGCTTCTTAAACAAACTGTCGAACCGCGTCAAGACTTAGAGCTTGCTATCAACATGGAACTCGGGATGCGAAATTAACATCAAATCCAGCAGCACAAAAAGATTGTTGTTCCGACAAAGGTCAACGCGGTCCAATTAACCAATAATTCTCGAACCCCGCAAAATACGAACAATGTCCCAAAACAAAACAACCGTTTGACACTCCACAACTCAAACTGCGGAGGAATTTGGCTTCCGAATCACCGTGAAAAATGTATCCCGAAAGTCAAAACTTGTAACAATTGTGGACTTCTAAACCAGTTCGCGAAGGTTTGTAGAAAACAAAAAAATATGAATACAAAACCACAAAATTCAAAGAAAAATATGGTAAGCGTTGTGGAAGAAGAACCGCATTCTGAGGACTCAGTGAATTTCCTACAACCAGCTAAACTCTACGAATCGGACTTCAGCAGTGGAGAAGATGACAATACGGTTGCGATGATCGAAAATGCTGACTGCGCCATGTCGTAATTGTTCAAGCACAAGCTTGATTTCCTTAATTTGTTTTGATTGATTGATGACTTCTGATTTGTTTTGGTTTGTATAATTTGCGGGTTTTATGTTTTACCCACGTGTGCAACCTAGCAATTCAATGTAATCTGGAAATCTCTTGTTAATAAGTAGTAAACCTTGGTGACCCTTTTTAACGACAAACACATTGAAAGCAACCAAACTTCTGAATTTGAAACACTGAAAAAAAAGTAACAAAAATCAGTGAGTACTTTAAAAAATTTTCTCAATACTATTTCCATTGTTCCTATAACTCAAAATGTTTGCTGTATTTTAGAACCTTTTAGAAAGGAGCCGTCACTTACCGACAATAAAGAAGAACCAGAATAAAGAAGATAGAGAGTTGAAAAAAAAAGAAGAAAGAAAGGAAGATAGATGAGTACAAAAATGTGTAACGAGAAATGACGTCTACAGAAGATTGTCTCTCAGCAACCAAATAGTCCTAATTTCATTTTGAACTTCTAACAAAGAACAAAGTTAACAAAAAAAATCAAAGGGTCTTCATCCGAAGTAACGGTTATATAATTGTATACCTATAAAATACCTATTAATATCATATTTATATACTAATATCATATTTATATACCTGTTATCTAATATAAGAAAACTTTGTCCACGCTCCTGTTAAAAAACACAAAAAAAGCGTTGCACTCTTTCAATTTGCAAAAGAATATTCCATATTTGTAGATGAGATTAGCGGTTAATAACGTTTTTTAGTTTTCAGGAAGCGTGTACATTGTTTTCAACTCTGGAGTAGATAGTGTTCATACACATATACACACATTAAAAAAAATAGAACAACACTCACAATTTGTTTTTATCGTAGTTAATGATCAGGTTTCCAATTTTTTGATTCAAAAGGAATGTAAAGCAAGAAAGAACACACCAATTACAGTCAAACGCTTTCTACTTCAGAGGGCACGTTAAAGAGAGAGAAAAAAAACTTCGGATTTAGGTTGTTCGTTGCAGAAAAGATTTAAACGTCAAAGAAAAACGTTCAGCATCAAAGGCGATAACAAACACATTTTCATATTATTTTTCCGCAAAAAAATTGACGTTCTCTGACTATCTGCAAAGTCCAACAGACCCAACAAAGTTTAGGTTAAAAGAAAATCGGACCACACCACACTTCACTTCATTAAAGAACCAGGTCTGATTGCTTTTTGCTCAAATTCCAGAACAAAGGAGTTTTGTATCGAAAAGGTAAAACACTTAAATCTGTAGCTTTCGTATAAAAGCAATCATATCGTCCTGCCACAGAACAGTAACACCCTCAACACATTAACAGGACAACAAGAAAAAAGCGTCTAGAGCAGCTGTTTTAATGCAGCAAACAAACTGAATACTCTTACGCGTGTCCATTGAAGTTGCTTTTGATAATACTTGATTTATTCAGCAGTTACAAAAAACTTAACAAAAACTAAAACTGACAAACTGATAGATCAAACAAGAACAAAGTTCAAAACTGTTGCAATAATCACCTGTATAAATATGCCCAACGCCAATAATAAGAAAAAGGTTATACAACAACAGCTGCAGAGGAGAGAAGCAGAATGGACAGTCAATGTCGACTATCTTGAGGCAATGATTCAAGAGAAAAACTTAGAGAACATCCATTTGTCCTATGAGTCTCTTTCTCAACAAAAATTGGAGTTAGACAAACTTTGCGACGAACTTTTTAAATACAACCTCACACAAAATGAATTGAAAGAAATAATGGAGAAATCAGCAGAACGAAGTCTAGTTGTCTTGAAGTGGAAAAAATATCGCAAAGACCATTCAAGAGAATTTACTACAGACTCCGACAGCCATTTGCAAGAGCGCCAAAGAAGAGCGCAACCACAGCAAAATAAGAGTCAAAATGACGAACCCTCAACAACCCATAAACCTTATTACCAGCGACAACAAAAGACATACAATTTGAGAAACAAATCAAAAGCAGAGAGCAGCACAGACAAAATAACTACTCTCGGCGCTTCAGAAAAACAACAACAAAGCAGCAGAAATCCCCAACATGGACAGAAAGATGACGATGACATAGAACAAAGTAATCAATTGATAGGGAACAACATGAATTCAGACACAACGTCAATGGCAGACAACAAGTACAGTACCGATAAGTATAACCAAAATTCCTATTTTGGAGTTTCCTCTGAGACACTTTGGGTACAGTCAAAAACAGAGACGCACCGATCCAAAAACCAACTTCACACAAATCCGCGAGAGAACATTACAGCTGAATGATGAGTCAACAGAATGCACTTCGTCAAAAATAATAGCGAGTTTTCCAAACAATAATGGTGACCATCACATAAGAGCAGAGCAAGGAAAAAGCAATGGTGATGAGGACTCGACAAAATCCCGAGAAACAATTGAAGTTAACTACAAAGAGCAAAACATCGGACCAATCACCATAAGACGCGATGTTGGTACCACTACATCAAACGACAAACCCAAATTCTATAAACACGCTAAAAGGAAACAAAAAATACACCAATCAGATGTAAGTACAGAATCTGATTGCAGTTCAAATCATACATTTGACACTAACATTCCAGACCAACGGAAAACACTAAAGAAAACACAGCCACATCAGCAACAATCAAGACAACAAAACTTACCTCCTTTTAACAGGAAACAATCATCAAATGAAATAACATCTTCACACAGAATAAATCAACAGACAACAGACAACGACAGTAATTATCTACAATCAACAGACGATGAAAGCGACGATCATCAACAAACCGACAACATTAGACTAAGCAGTAACACAACGCATTATGAACTACAACCAAAAAGACGAGGAGCCAGAAGAAGAGAAAGAAAAATAGACAAGATGCATGATGTTAACCTCGCCTCAACAAATACCCAATTTCAAGAGACTCAAGGTCAAGGTACTTCAAATATTCACGCACATGTTCGAAATCAAGAACAGCAATTTCTTCAAAGCATCGATTTCTATCAAGATGCGAACAAAATCAATAGACGTAACCAATCAAATGACATAGAATTGAGCAGAAAACCCGTCAACAACCTAATCCCAGAAACGAACAACAATCTTTGCAATTTTAATCTCAACGCACAAGACCAAAGACTTCCAAATTACATCAGCAGAACTGGCCAACAACCAGACAGACATTTTCAACATACACAGACAACAGAAAACCCTTCCTTGCCACGACAAGCACAACAACCTGTCACTTCCAACATTAATCTTCCGAAAACTCAACTCAAATCCTTCAGCGGAGATCCATTGAGATGGCACGACTGGTTTAGTTTTTTCAAGGCCACAATACATGACAATATAACACTGACAGATGCCCAACGGATGACATATCTTCAAAACGCCCTCACAGACAGAGCCAAAGATAGCATTATTGGATACTCATACAACGGAGAGTTTTATAATGAAGCAATGCAAGAATTACAAAAACGATTCGGGAAACCACAGCATGTTACAGCAGCTTACCTTGAGAAGTTGGAACACTGGCCCAGACCTAATCATTTTTGACAATGGATCAAACTTCACATCCGCAAAAAAGATGTTGGATCTGAGCAAAATCAGTATTAACAACGACTACATCAAGTCCCAGTTACAGCAGCAAAATATTACATGGAAAATGAATCCACCTCTAGCCCCTCACTTTGGCGGGATATGGGAAAGGCTAATTCAGTCCGCCAAACGCACTTTGCTCATTATTTTAGGCAGCCAACAATTGAAAGCCGAAGTTTTTCAGACAATTGTAGCCGAGACTGAAGGACTTCTCAACTCCAGACCAATTACATATGTCTCCTCAGACACAAACGATGAAGAAGCATTAACCCCTAATCATTTCATATTAAGACGCCCTTACAGCCTTTTAGCACCGTTGACATCAACCAGCCGAACATTTAGTAAAAAGGAGTTCTCTTACACACAAACAATACTGGATCATTTTTGGAAACGTTTGCAAAAGGAGTACACATCAGATCTTATCAGCCGACCAAAGTGGAGAACAAAATCAGAACAATTGAAAGAAGGCGATTTAGTCTGGCTCTTGCATGAGTTCACTCCGAGATGTATTTGGCCAATGGGTCGAATTGCGAAATGCCATAATGGATTGGAGGGACGAGCACGATCCTTCGAAATCAAGACATCAACTGGAGTGCTGAACAGAACAGCAGTCAAATTAGCTAAAGTTTTACACAATACTTGAAACCATTGAATTTTAAATTTTAAACGACGTATTGGTTTTAAATTTCCATAATCATTGTGTCCAAAGTCAGCGTATCAAATGTTCAATTCACACAAGCTCAAACAATCGAGCTCAAACAATCATGAAGAAGTAACAACGCTGTGAAGATACAAAACGAAAAGAGAATTTTAACTTCCCCAAGTCCTTAACTTCCCTAAAACTACGTGGAATCTAGCTTAAAGTGTTTCTTTGCCCTCACCGACAACAGTCATCATCAAGTTTTCGTTATTTTTGCCCTCATTTGCCAGTTCGACAAAAGCTAACGTCTCCGGAATCCAACCCACATAATTTTGTCAACAGCCTTCAGATTGACGGAGTATACACCTTCACATCAACAGAGTTTACAGTATATACTGCCAACGATCTTCGATTAAACTTCAACTTTCACAGCCCCCATGAAGCCTAATAACTATTTTCACATATCCTTGTGATTCAACAACACAATATTCCAACCACCACACATCAAATTAAAACGTCGATGCAAACGTATGATCACCAACTTTCACCTACATGTAGCGGGTGTATATGTGTCGCCCCGGAAGAGTGTACAACAAGTTTACACATACACACACACACAGAAAGCCCAAAATGCCCTCAATTATGACAACAGATCATCTTAACAGCTTCGACATTACAAAACAATGTTGAAATTACATATCAGCAAAAGAATCATGTAAACTTGATTGTCGAAATCTTAAATTGTAAAAAACAACAAGAGTATTCAGTTTTACCCTCATGCACGCGGCCCGGAGTGTTCAAGCACAAGCTTGATTTCCTTAATTTGTTTTGATTGATTGATGACTTCTGATTTGTTTTGATTTGTAAAATTTGCGGGTTTTATGTTTTACCCACGTGTGCAACCTAGCAATTCATTGTAATCTGGAAATCTCTTGTTAATAAGTAGTAAACAGTACTCTCTTTATTTAGAGTAGCTATTCGCAATGCGGGTAAGCTTAAAGTTATTTAGATAGTGATTCGCGGAGCAAACTCCTGACTTGAGGTTGCATCGCTTACTCGCGGAGTGAGATTTAAAAAGAGAATTGTTAAACTGAATTAGAATTGCAAAGTTAAGAGAATGAAATAAAATGGAATGAAGTACTTGTAAGCAAAACGTAAATGCGTGATCAGACATGTCTGATCACGAGACGGGAAACCAAGAAAGAAATCATTAACAGATCACAAGACGCAAACTGAATAACTATGAACAGTATTATCAAGGAAAATAACATTGAACTAGTTTACAACACCGTATAAAAAATACTGCATCGGATAAATTGATAAATGGTGATATCCTTAGGTATGACATACCCCTTACATCATCTTTTATCAATTTATCCGATGCAGTTTATATTATACGATGTTGTAAACTATTTCAATTTTTTTCCCTTGATAATCCTGTTCATAGTTATTCAGATTGTGTCTTGTGATCTGTTAATGATTTCCTTCTTGGTTTCCCGCCTCGTGATCAGACATGTCTGATCACGCATTCACGTTGTGCTTACAAGCACTTCATTTCATTTTATTTCATTCTCTTAACTTTGCAATTCGAATTCAGTTTAACAATTCTCTTCAGTACCAAGCGCTGTGTTAAAGACATAGGTAGTGTACTGGAGATACACCGCCTTTTAACTATAGTGTCATTGTTGAGATCCCATTTCAACCCAAGCAAGTTTGAAGATTCCTCTGTCGATTTAAGTGTTGAAATTTTGCAGCAACTGCATTGTATTATACAAAAAACAATTAGACCGCTCTATCGTAGTGTAAAACCTATTCAAGTAATGAACATTGGTTGCTTTTAGGATCTCAATTATATCATGAAAAGAAGGTTGTGCTTTTGATTCTGACAACTATCAAAGTATTTTTTGTCAAAATTTTGGAAAAACCTAAAAAAGTAAATAATTGCATTGTTTTTGATCTGCTTTCAATAACCGCAAAACAATTGGTTTACAAGCCCAATTTAGAGATATGAGCGTCCCATCTCAAATCACATCATAAAACCTTGCGATTGCTTTTGTTTATTTAATTGATTTAATTTTCTGGGTGCTATCAAATACCAGATCGTTCAATTTTGTGGAGAACTCTTGTGTAGTTTTCTTTTTGTTATAAAGACGCCCGGACCTGAGTGTCATGCATTTCAGCTCTGAACCAGCCAATTGAAAGTTTAAAAACTGAATTGAGTTCTGAATCATTGAACCTCCAGTGTGTTTTAAGTTTCATCATGTGCAGTTTTTATTAGGATTATATTGAAGCCATAGATTTTGCTAGCCTGAGTTTAATCCGTGTAGTCTGAAAATTACTCATAAACCAAAATTAAATATGAGCAGAGTAGTATCAAATTTTGTAGTTTATAGCTGCTAATTACTAGAATTTTATACACACTATTTATACATAAGCTAGTTTTTACGCAATTGTCACAAAGCCCATTTAGCTTTGCGGTTGCGGGTTGCAGTGCAAATTACAAGTTTCAAGTAACCTCGTGAAATTCCAATTAAATACAAATAAATTCTTGTTGGCGAAAAATAAGCAGATCATTTTTTTTCAAGAAATAAATTTTACTGAAAAAATAAGACTGGCCAGTGTAAATGGTGACATGATCACAGTACTTATCCTTGGAAAAAGAATGTCTCTAGACTGATTGAGTGCTGATTTGTTTTGCCATCAAACTCCGGTCGGCGAATTCGAGAATAGAATGAGCTAGAGAAAACAAGTATCAAGGCTGCCCAATTTTTGGTTACAAACGAAACAAATCAAGTAGAATAATACAGCAAATGAGAAAAACTCTCATGAGTGATAACCTTGAAGAAAAACATTAGTCGAAGGTTGGAACGTCCGGACTTGAGTCTCGGAGCAATTCAGCTCTGAACCAGCATATCTAATGAGTAAAAATTTAATTGAGTCCTGAATAATTCATTCTCCGGAGTATTTTAAGTTTTATCATTTGCAGTTTTTTAATAAGATTCCATTGAAGTCATACAATTCGCCTAGCATAAGTTTTTCCCATGTAGTCTGCAAACGACTCAACCGCCAAATTTAAATCTGAGAAGAGTAATGTCATATTTTGTAGCTTATGGCTGCTAAATACTATAATATTATACACACTAATTATGTATGTGCAAATTTGTACAAAATTACCGCAGAGATCATTTTGTTTTGTGGTTGGGAGTTGCCATGCAAATTAAAAGTTACTTTACCCACACCGAAGTTGATATTGCGTATAAATCAAACATTGTTGCCGAAAAATGTGCTGAACTTTATGATGAACATTTCGACTGACATGATGAGCATTTCATAAGCTGACACCTCTTTTTTAGTTTTATATCTTTAAGGATTCGTATTTCCAAGCAGCGACGCATATGTTTTCGTTTTGTGATAAAAGTTTTCTCCGTTTTGTATTTATTACCTATTTAACTGAACATAAAATTGATGAGTCGATTTATACACACAGGAATGTGGTTCATAAAAAATTGGAAATTTTCTCTTGCGAATTTTTTTCTGAAGATATTGTTAGCGCCAATTCATGCATTGAGCAGTGTTTGATTTTGAGATCTCAATTATATTATGAAGAGAGGGACGCTATGTATATTCTCACAAGTTTTGAAAAACACAAAAACCTAAGTACTTGAGTTTTTTTGCTCTGCTTTCAGTACCTTCAAAACAACTGGTTTCAAAGCCCAATTTAGAGATATGCAGACTGTTGACACAGCAATTTTCCTTTAGTAGCTATCGGGCACCAAGGGTAGATGATTTCACTAGACAGAAGGTATCAATTACCTTAGACACTAGGCTCAGTACCAAGCGCTGTGTTAAAGACTTAGGTAGTGTACTGGAGATACACCGACTTATAACTATAGTGTCATTGTTGAGATCCCATTCCAACCCAAGCAAGTTTGAAGATTCCTCGGTTGAGTTCTTCTAAATCAACTGTTTAAGCTAGTCTAAATAAATGGTTGTCGATGTTCTAAAAAGGAACGCCATCTCTCTAACCAACTGATTTTTGATTACGTTGGCACTATGTGTTGAGATTTTGCAGCAACTGAATTGTATTATACAAAAAACAATTAGACCACTCTATTGTAGTGTAAAGCCTGTTCAAGTATTGAACATTGGTTGATTTTAAGATCTCAATTATATCATGAAAAGAAGGTTGTGCTTTTTATTCTGACAGCTATCAGAGTTTTTTTTGTCAAAATTTTGACAAAACGTAAAAACGTAAATAATTGCATTGTTTTTGATCTGCTTTCAATAACCGCAAAACAATTGGTTTACAAGCCCAATTTAGAGATATGAGCGTCACATCTCAATTCACATCATAAAACCTTGCGATTGCTTTTGTTTATTTAATTGATTTAATTTTCTGGGTGCTATCAAATACCAGATCGTTCAATTTTGTGGAGAACTCTTGTGTAGTTTTCTTTTTGTTATAAAGACGCCCGGACCTGAGTGTCATGTATTTCAGCTCTGAACCAGCCTATTGAAAGTGTAAAAACTAAATTGAGTTCTGAATCATTGAACCTCCGGTGTGTTTTAAGTTTCATCATGTGCAGTTTTTATTAGGATTATATTGAAGTCATAGATTTTGCTAGCCTGAGTTTAATCCGTGTAGTCTGAAAAATACTCATAAACCAAAATTAAATATGAGCAGAGTAGTATCAAACTTTGTAGTTTATAGCTGCTAATTACTATAATATTATACACACTATTTATATATAAGCTGATTTTTACGCAATTATCACAAAGCCTATTTAGCTTTGTTGTTGCGGATTGCAGTGCAAATTAAAAGTTTCAAGTAACCTCGCGATATTCGAATTGAATACAAATAAAACCTTGTTGGCGAAAAATAAGCTGATCATTTTTTTAAGAAATAAATTTTACTGAAAAATCAAGACTGGCCAGTGTAAATGGTGACATGATCACAGTACTTATCCTTGGAAAGAGAATGTCTTTAGACTGATTGAGTGCTGATTTGTTTTGCCATCAAACTCCGGTCGGCGAATTTGAGAATAGAATGAGCTAGAGAAAACAAGTAATCAAGGCTGCTGAAATTATCACAGAGATCATTTTGTTTTGTGGTTGGGAGTTGCTATTCAAATTAAAAGTTACATGTACCCTCACCGAAGTTGGTATTGCATATAAATCAAACCGTGTTGGCAAATAATGTGCTTAATATTTTTTATGAAATAAATTTTACTCAAAAATCGAGACTGGCCAGGGTAAATGGTGACATGATCAGAGTAGGTCATCAAAAAAAAGAATTTCTACAGACTGATTGCGGTGAAATGGAGAATAGAATGATCCAGAGAAAACGAATCCGGAGGTTGCCCAAATTTTTGGTTAACAAAGAAACAAATCAAGTAGAATAAAACAGCAATTGAGAAAACATTTTCATGAATAGTAACCGCAAAAAAAGTCGTCGAAAATTAGAATTCAAAAACATTAAACAACAATTCCAAACAAAGATTGTGCGACAACCAACCCTCGACAGAAGAGAAAGTTATACGAATAATCAAACGATTGGCTAGTCCAATAAAGTGGCCTTTGATCATCTGGAAAATCAGGAAAAAAAATACGAGCAAGCACCTCAACACATTTTTAAAACTTTATACTGATCCTGCGTAGTTCTGAGGCAAATGCCTTGTTAAAAATAATACCAATTAGAGACCTTTATTGGAGTTAAAATTACTATACCCTACTGAATAAAAAGTATTTACCAAATATTGTAGTCCCACCCTTGTCGCAATATCAAACACTCAAAGGCCACTTTGCATGTGTTACGACACTTTTTAGAATTAGGGAGGTAAAAAATAACAAATTATCAACTTTACGAGATAGATATGCTAGCTCCTGGTAATCCTAAAACTGCAATTGGTTTTAGAAAAAGCGTTACTTTGGATGAAAATCAAGTAAATGTCCCATTGTCCGAAAGTGCTTCAAATTGGTTTAATTGATTTAGATTACCCAAATTGTCACAGTTCTTTCAACAATATAAAAGCATGGACTTTAGTTACAATGCTTTTCACACCTTTCTTTCTAAATCAACTGTTTCAGCTAGTCTAAAGAAATGGGTATCGATAATCTAAAAAATAACGTGATCGCTCTAACCAGCTGATTTTTGGTTACTTTGGCACTAAATGTTGGAATTATTAAACAACTGCATTGTATAATACAACAATTAAAACTCTCTATCGTGGTGTAGATTACTATAATCAACGTTTTTAAATTACTTACCCAATTTTGTTCGCCCCTTTTCGCCGTCATATCAAATTATTAAAAGACAGATGTATAACTAAACAGATGGCAACTTTAGTTGGCGGAGCTGATCGTTCATAAAGAAATTAAATCTAAAGATGGTCGTAGAAGAAGCGGTATCTTTAATAGGCATCATAGTATTTGAAACATCTTGGTCCAAATCTGCACAGAAAACTGTTTCAATTTATTCGAACCGCCCTTGTTTATAAACACAGCATTGTTTTTGATGCGCCATAGTGAAAGCTATTTATGCAAGTTGTCGTGTCACAGAAGGGAGAGGGTGATCATCATCATGAGTTTACGGGTTGGAGCGCAAATTAAAAGTTGCAAGTACCCTCGCAAAGTTCCAAATGCATATAATAAAAAACATTGTTGGCGAAAAATAAGCTGATCATTTTGTCTTTTAAGAAACAAATTTTACGGAAAAATCAAGAATGGCCAGTGTAAATGGTGACATGATCATAGTACTTATCCTTGAAAAGAGAAGTCTAGACTGATTGACTGCCTGAGTCTCTAGACTGATTGAGTGCTGATTTGTTTTGCCATCAAACTCCGTACGGCGAATTGGAGAACAGAATGAGCTAGAGAAAACAAGTATCGAGACTGCCCCAATTTAGGTTACAAAAGAAGCAAATCAAGTAGAATGACACGGCAAATGAGAAAACTCTCATGAGTGGTAACCGTGGAAAAAAACATTAGTCGAAGGATAGAATTGAAAAAAAAACAAAAAACGAATATTTTAAATATTACCTTTTTGGAAAATTTTTACAGTCTTGACAGATGATAGAGCACTTCTTTCAGTTTTAAAATTTCATCGTTGTAAAAATCGGTTATAACATGTTATATCCCAAACAATTGAAAACTTTCTCTAACGAGCCCATTCAAACGCTAGGCATTCTTCAAAGGTCAATTCAAAGCAACAATCGGAACGCGAATCCAATAGAAATCCAAGTAGTGACAGATGATCATCGTTCTCCATTGGGTAGAGATTTATTCCCTGCTCTCGAAATTTCAATTCAGCAATCTAATAATCAAAAGACAGTTAGTCAGGTAGATCAAGAATACTGTCCAATCAAAAAAGAAATTACAACCGATTTTCCTGACCTAATCACCAGAATCGGTAAGTCCAAAGTACTTATGGTTCGTTCAAAATTTCATAGAAATTATACCCCATCACACCACAGCGGTCGTCGTGTCCCTGTCAATTTGTTAGACAAAGTATCTGACGAATTGAAGAAACTTTCAGAACAAGGACATATTGAAAAATTACAGGAATGCTCTGATAAAAATTTTATTTGTCCAATTGTAATCACGGTTAAGAAGGACAAATCAGTAAAGTTAGCCCTTGATTCCAAAGTCCTGAACAAAGCAATTCATAAAAGTAAGTATCAAATGCCAAACAGAGATAGCCTTATCGATTCAATTTCACAACACATTAACGATTCTATTCATGGTGATAACGTTTATTTTTCAAGATTGACTTAAAATATGCATATAGCCAACTAAACTTGCATCCGGATACTGCACTTAATTGTAATTTCAATATCATTTGTGGCGACGCAACGAGTACGTATCGTTTTAAAACGGGATTTTATGGCCTTACAGATATGCCGGCAGAGTGTCAAAAAAAAGCGATGGATTACACATTGGTTGGCTTGTCTAATACATACTGCTTCCTTGATGATATAATTGTAGTTAGCAAAGGTACTAAGGAATCGCATCTCAAATACGTCTACAAATGCCTTCAAAAACTTGAAGCTGATAACCTCAGAAATAATTTAAGTAAATGTCACTTCGCAAAACACCAGATAAATTGGCTTGGTTTCAGATTTTTGCAAAATGGTGTTAAACCTATAGAATCAAAGACAGCAGCAATTGCAGAAATCAAAGCTCCAAAAACATTGAAACAATTACTATCATTCCTAGGTAGCGTTCATCATTTCAACAAATTCATTCCCAATCTTGCCAAAATTTGTCACCCCTTCCGGCCTTCACTAAAGAAAAATGAAAAATTTTATTTGAACTGATAATCACCAAACAAATTTCGAGCATATTAAAACTGTAATCGCAAATGCTACAAAAACACTCATTTCAACCCGACCCTGGAAACGAAAATCAAATACGACGCATCTCGCCAAGGCTTAGGCGCTGTGCTTGAGCAACTGGATTGTGAAGGGTGGAAAACGATGGCTTTTGGGTCTCACTTTCTTAATAATAATGAAGAACGTTACAGTGTAAACGAACTAGAATTACTTGGTGTGGTTTGGTCCATCGAGAATTTTAAATATTACCTTTTTGGAAAAAATTTTACAGTCTTGACAGATCATAGAGCACTTCTTTCAGTTTTAAAAACTCATCGTTCAAATAAATCTTACAATAGCCGATTAACACGATGGATCGATCGTTTGTTACCTTTTGATTTTAATATAGAACACATTCCCGGCACTAGAATGGGTTTAGTTGATTACTTTTCGCGCCAACTGAACCAAAAAGCAAAAAGCATCACTCAATATGATGAGAAATTCATGGTAGAAACAATTTCCCGCATTCGCGACGCAATTACATCTTTATTCAGTCACTCAAATAAAATTCCTTTCCATAAGCGGCACACTACCAGCAAATATAAATTACAAGTAAACAAGACGCGCGTCCACTCTTGCAAACTTGCTAAAAGTAGCACGCATAATTCAAATGCCTCAAATAATTCATCCACTACTCGAGCACAAGTAAAAAATTACAATTCAAAATTCATTTCTGGCTTTAATTGCCACGCAAATCACTTGATTAAAACTAATACTGCACTCGCATCGCAAATCCAGTCAAAAAAATCCAATTGTATTTCCACCGCAAATACAGAACAAAAAGTGCATCATATAACAATGTCTGCAAACGAGTCATCACAAAACAACCCAGCAGCCTCTCCTCAAACTCCAGGAGTAATATTTCGTACCCACTTAGCCACTATAACGAAAACAAGTGCGAGCAACAACAACACTCAGGCCTCATCGTCACCCGAAAATCGTGACATTGAAATTTCTCGAGAGGAGATTTTTGGGAACAACCTTAATCAACTATTCACCAAGTCCTTCCTCGCAGTTCTCACCAGCGAGGATGCAGTGTTGAAGCAAATTAGAGATTGCGTCATTCAAGAAGACGAGGCTCGATGCAAAGAGGTCAGCCCATATGTTCACTCATTCCGGAAAGATCTCCACGTGAAGTCCGGCTGCATGTGTGTCAACGAACGCTTCGCCATACCTAATTCGACTAAGGAGGCTGTATTGGAGTCAATACACATGACACACCACATGACACACCAATATGCATGGTGGCCACACATGCACAGGGAAGTTTTGGCCAAAACCTGTGATTGTGTCCCATTTACAGAAATTGGTAATAATCTAAAACCTATTGTACCAAAATCTAAATGGCATCTACTTAAGGCTTGTCAAAAACCTAATGAAGAAATTCAAATTGAATTTGGGGGTCAGATAATAAACGATCAAGATAGAGATGTCTACTTCCTAACATAAATCGATCGTTATTCAAAGTATCCGACGGTTAGAATTTTTGAAAAAGCTAATGGGGCAAATTTAGTAAAATTTTTTCGGGAATGCGCATATACTCACGGAATTCCACGAACAATACGTCTAGATCAAGCAACTTGTCTAGTAGGTAAACAAGTTACGAAATACTGTGATGAAATTAATATTAACTTTCTCGACGCCCCGGTTGGCGATCATTGAGCAATCGGATTAGCGGAGCGAATGATCCAAACAATAAAACGACGTTTATCTTGTATGAAAGCTGAAAATAAAGATACATTCTCAACATCCCAAACAATTAAACAAATAATCTCAGATTTACATTTAACAAAACAGAAAACTATAAAGATAACACCATTTGAAGCTCACTTTGGTCGTCCTGCAAATACTCCTTTATGGAATATTAGCACTACTCCATCAAGTTTAAATCTAACTTACGAAAAAATCATTAATCACTATTTAGATGCCGATACAGTTCCTGCAGATGATTTCTTGGACGATGCCGGATGGGTCAACCCCGAAAGAAGTGATTTAGAATTTGAAAAAACCTTTTGCCGGGCACAGCAGGACGCAGGCCGCCGCTATCGCAATTCAGACAACAAGGAATCGCGGTTCATCATTCATCCGAAACTCACGGACCCCATTCCGCGAACAGAGAAATCATTAAGCATCAAACTGGCTCGGAAAGTTCCTAACAAAAAGAGAGCGAAACGACAACTCGCTGGCTTATACGCCGAAGTTCTCAAATCCAGATCTTTTGTAACAAAACCATCCCCAACAACAACAATCTTTAATGAACCAGGGTGATCTCCAGTGAAATTTCGTGATAGCGACTTAGCAAAATTCGGAACCAAAGCGGAAAGGTCAACAAATTTATGGACGTATGCGCAACGGCGTCTTGCACCGTACGAACAGACTACGGAAACGAAGATCGCAAAACATTGCAACGATTTGAAGAAACAAAAGAGGAGAGAGATCAAAATTCGTCACCGTCATCGCGATACCACCTCTGTAGTCTCTTCGGTCAATTCGAATGTTTCACGCGCCCTGACAGTTCGCCAACCAGCAAAGCCACAACTTAAGCGTCGTCGCAACACAGCTTCCCTAAGCGAACCAAGTGATAATGCAACGACTTCTGAGCAGCCGATAGTTTCAATAGTACCCGCTCCGCCAATGCCTACATCACAAGAACGACAAGAATCGTCTGTGCCTTCCGATCCCCAAGAACAAAAAGAAGGTAGCAACCTAAACAGCCTCAATTCTACGGTTTCTCAGACGCAGACATCTCCCCGACCAGTTCTTTGGCCTCAACCAGCTAGGTAAAACCAAAGAAACGAAAGACAAAAAAGGAGAAGAAAAGCTCAGCGACTGAAAATTCAGTAGTGGCACTAATCCAGGACGCTGAAAAGTCAAGAATTTCATACCCAACCAGGCACGATATTCAGATAGGGCAAACTTCACCACCTGACTCCCGGATCAGGTACTACGAGTATGAACAAGAACGAGAACTGTCAGTTTGGGACGCTGAGAAAGAAATTTAACTTAAACTGCTAAAACTTTGCAAACTCTCATAAACTACATTATTTCATTCATTTCATGTATTCGCTGTGCGAATCCAATTTTCATTGACTGTTTTAAATTTCATTTATTTTAATTGTTTTCCAATTTATATTTCACAATCTATCAATGTATTCGCCCCGCGAATCACCTTTATTGTGTGCGTGCATTTAATTTCTTCACTCAAATTTGACTCATTTACTTGTTCATAATTCTATAAAGTATTCGCTCTTCGAATCCAAAGTTTAGTGGGGTTTTCTTATTTAACGTGCTGCAATTGCGCTTCAAACTTAACAATACAATAGCCACTGCGTATATGATACTTGTGCAAATGAATTTTCCCGTTTACATATGCTTTGCATATATTTAAAATCCAATCTTTTCGTTGTTTACTTTTAACATTCGCGACACCTTTCCATCCACAGTTTGTGTTGTCTTCATCCATTTTATCCACCTTTTTATGTTGATTTTAAAATTGTAAATACACTTAAAAATTTTTTCTTGTCATGAGGGAAATGTGATACATATGAACATCTACATATATATATATATATATATATATATATATATATATATATATATATATATATATATATATATATCGAAATCCCTATTTGTACTAAATTATAAACTACCCTCTATTTTAAATATTCAAATCATGCATATTATAACTAAGGTTATAATGACTTTTTTATTATTCACACATAAATACGTTCCCGCTAGTCTACTAAACTATTTCATTTTTTGTTCCCCGTATTTTATCATAAGTAATCATAATATCGCTTAACAATCTGAATTCAAGTTGCCATTGTAAACGCTCTTCTTTTAACTGAGACAAATTCTAGTTTGGATTCGCACTGCGATTCCAGTAAGTAAATTTAACAAACCGCGTTTAATTACGGATTCGCTCAGCGATTCCCTTATACTTCTGAGATAGTGTATTCGCAACACTATTACAACTCTAATGTTATAGCGGAGTTTAGATATTAGAGTTGTAATAGTGTTGCGAATACACTCTCTCAGAATTATAAGGGAATCGCGGAGCGAATCCGTAATTAAACATGATTTATCAAATTTACTTAGTGCAATCGCAGTGCGAATCCAAACTAGAATTTGTCTCAGTTAAAAGAAGAGCGTTTACAATGGCAACTTGAATTCAGATTGTTAAGCGAGATTATGATTACTTATAATAAAATACGGTGAACAAAATATGAAATAATTTAGTAGACTAGCGGGAACGTATTTATACGTGAATAATAAAAAGTCATTATAACCTTACTTATAATTTGCATTATATGAACATTTAAAATAGAGGGTAACTTAAAATTTAGTACAAATAGGGATTTCAATATATATATATATATATATATATATATATACATATATATATATATATATATATATATATATATATATATATATATATATAGATATTCATATGTATCACATTTCCCCCATGACAAGAAAAAAACTTTAAGTGTATTAACAATTTTAAAATCAACATAAATAAGTGGATAAAATGAATGAACACAACATAAACTGTGAATGGAAAGGTGTCACGAATGTAAAATTTAAAGAACGAAAAGATTGGTTTTTAAGTATATGCAAAGCATATGTAAACGGGGAAAATTCATTTGCACAAGTATCATATACGCAGTGGCTATTGTATTGTTAAGTCTGAAGGGCAATTGCAGCACATTAAAAAAGAAAACTCCACTAAACTTTGGATTCGCACTGCGATTTCACTAAAGAAATTTAACAAATCACGTTTAATTACGGATTCGCTCCGCCATTCCCATATAATTGTGAGATAGTGTATTCGCAACACTATTACAACTTTAATTGCTAAACTCGGCTATAACATGGTGAGTCAGCATTAAAGGAGAGCGGATAATCTCCACTCGGAATTCAACCCTTTTGGGAAAAGACAACCCTAGAGCCCCCACTTCGATGGGAATTTTGGAGGACGCAACTCAAACTTGCAATTCTTGCTCGCAAAGGAATTGTAGTGATTCTTCTCCTGGCCGACTCTCCAGAGCCTGTCATTCTGCCCCCCGATCCGGCATATGAAGATGCAGTCGAAAACCCTACAGCACAATCAGAACGAGATCGACGCACTCGTAACGAACAAGCAAAGACGGCATGGAAAAATCATTGTCAACGTATTGCGGCGGTAGGCATTCTATGCGGAGATAAACCGTGGCAACTTTGTGATCGAAAAGCATCTTCATTGATGTACTTGAGTCTGGGAACAGAAGGGCGACGAGTATTCAATTCAAAAAACTCGACTGTTTTCTAGACGAAATCTCAACAAGAAATCTTTGGGATGTTTTGAATAAAACTTTTATTCGAATGCATAATATAACTTTCGACCGATATCTCTTTCTTACACGAAAACAGCAGAAAGGGGAACCAATTGAGAAATTCTACGGTCACCTCAAAGAACTCTCCGAGAATTGTGATCTGGGAGAAAAGGGAGATACTATTATCAGAGACGTTTCATCGCAAACATGCAAAAAGAAGACATCCAAAAAGAACTTCTCAAAGAAACGGTGAAACCCGATAAAGCTTTAGCAATAGCAATCAACATTGAAATAGGCACCCTCAATCAACTCAAAATGAACGCAAGCAAAACTTAACTCAATTCAACTGTTAATCAAGTACAACGGATGCGCATCGCGAATACTACCCCTTTTTTTACTATGAAAACCACTGCACGGAAAAGGCCCACAATTTGTCATTTCTGTGGAATGAGTTGGACTCCAGAACATCGTAATAGATGCCCTGCACGGGGAAAGAAATGCAATAACTGTTGTATTGAAAACCACTTCGCAAAGGTTTGCCGAAAACCTAAAGATTCTAACTCCTATCCAAAACCTAAACCACGGGTCAATAATGTTGAAAAAGATGATCAAACTGAGGATGTTAACCGAATTTCGGCTGATTTTGACCCCGATTTGGAATCAAACTACTCATCGGATGACGATAATTGTGTAGCCTCAGTATCTTTGTCAGATTTTACAACTTCTGTAGAAGCAGTCAATCTCCCTGTAGTGCTCGGGAACACAGCAACAAATGTTTTGGTGGATTCGAGTAGCGTATGTACAATAATAAACGAGTCATTGGCAAATTCAATCATTTCCCAAGACCCAAATTCGAAGTGGATAAGCAAAGTGAGTCCCAAACAATTGAAAACATTCTCTAACGAGCCCATTCAAACGCTAGGCATTCTTCCAACGTCAATTCAAAGCAACAATTGGATACAATAACAAGCGAATACAATAGAAATCCAAGTAGTGACAGATGGTCATCGTCCTCTTTTGGGTAGAGATTTATTCCCTGCTCTCAATTCAGCAACCTAATAATCAAAAGACAGTTAATCAGGTAGATCAAGAATACTGTCCAATCAAAAAACAAATTGCAACCAATTTTCCTGACCTAATCTCCGGAATCGGTAAGTCCAAAGTACTTATGGTTCGTTCAAACCTTCATAGAAATTATACCCCTTCACACCAGAAAGGTCGTCGTGTCCCTATAAATTTGTTAGACAAAGTATCTGACGAATTGAAGAAACTTTCAGAACAAGGACATATTGAAAAATTACAGGCATGCTCTGTTAAAAACTTTATTTCTCCAATTGTAATCACGGTTAAGAAGGACAAATCAGTAAAGCTAGCCCTTGATTCCAAAGTCCTGAACAAAGTAATTCATAAAAATAAGTATCAAATGCCAAACATAGATAGCCTTATCGATTCAATCTCACAACACATAAACGATTCTAATCATGGTGATAACGTTTAATTTTCGACGAGTGACTTAAAATATGCATATAGCCAACTAAAATTGCATCCAGATACCGCACATCATTGTAATTTCAAGATCATTTGTGGCGACGCAACGGGTACGTATCGTTTTAAAACGGGATTTTATGGCCTTACAGATATGCCGGCAGAGTTCCAAAGCGATGGATTACACATTGGTTGGCTTGTCTAATACATACTGCTTCCTTGATGATATAATTGTAGTTAACAAAGATACTAAGGAATCGCACCTCAAATATGTCTACAAATGCCTACAGAACTTGAAGCTGATAACCGCAGAATTAATTTAAGTAAATGTCACTTCGCAAAACACCAGATAAAATGGCTTTGTATCACATTTCCGCAAAATGGTGTTAGCCTATAGAATCAAAGACAGCAACAATTGCAGAAATCAAAGCTCCAAAAACATTGAAACAATTACTATCATTCCTAGGTAGCGTTCATCATTTCAACAAATTCATTCCCAATCTTGCCAAAATTTGTCACCCCTTCCGGCCTTCACTAAAGAAAAATGAAAAATTTTATTTGGACTGATAATCACCAAACAAATTTCGAGCATATTAAAACTGTAATCGCAAATGCTACAAAAACACTCATTTCAACCCGACCCTGGAAACGAAAATCAAATACGACGCATCTCGCCAAGGCTTAGGCGCTGTGCTTGAGCAACTGGATTGTGAAGGGTGGAAAACGGAAAACGGTGGCTTTTGCGTCTCGCTTTCTTAATAATAATGAAGAAATTTACAGTATAAATGAACTAGAGAACTAGATTTACTTGGTGTGGTTTGGGCTATCGAACATTTTAAATATTACCTTTTTGGAAAAATTTTTACAGTCTTGACAGATCATAGAGCACTTCTTTCAGTTTTAAAATCTCATCGTTCAAATAAATCTTACAATAGCTGATTAACACGATGGATCGATCGATTGTTACCTTTTCATTTTAATATAGAACACATTCCCGGCACTAGAATGGGGTTAGTTGGTTACATTTCGCGCCAACCGAACCAAAAAGCAAAAAGCATCACTCAATATGATGAGGAATTCATGGTAGCAACAATTTCCCGCATTCGCGACGCAATCACATCTTTATTCTGTCACTCAAATAAAATTCCTTTCCATAAGCGGCACACTACCAGCAAATATAAATTATAATTAAACAGGACGCTTGTCCACTGTTGCAAACTTGCTAAAAGTAGCACGCATAATTCAAATGCCACAAATAATTCATCCATAACTCGAGCACAATTAAACAATTACATTTCAAAATTCATTTCTAGCCTTAATTGCCACGCAAATCACTTGGTTAAAACTAATACTGCACTGCCATCGCAAATACAGTCGCAAAATTTCAATTGTAATTGCACCGCAAATACAGAACAAAAAGTGCATCATATAACAATGTCTGCAAACGAGTCATCACAAAACAATCCCGCAGCCTCTACGCAAACTCCAAGAGTAACGTTTCGTACCCAATCAACCCCTATAACGAATACAAGCGCGAGCAACAACAACACTCAGGCCTCATCGTCACCCAAAAATCGTGACATTGAACTTTCTCGAGAGGAGATTTTTGAGAACAACCTTAATCAACTATTCACCAAGTCCTTCCTCGCAGTTCTCACCAGCAAGGATGAAAATCAAAATGGCATCCACATAAGGCTTGTCAAAAACCTAATGAAGAAATTCAAATTGATTTGGGGGTCCAATAATAGACGATCAAGATAGAGATGTCTACTTCCTAACATGTATCGATCGTTATCCAAAGTATCCGACGGTTAGAATTTTTGAAAAAGCTAAAGGGCCAAATGCAGTAAAATTTCTTCGAGACTACGCATATACTCACGAGTTTCCACGAACAATACGTCTAGATCAAGCAACTTGTCTAGTAGGTAAATACGTTACGAATTACTGTAATGAAAATAATTTTAACATTCTCGACGTCCCGGTTGGCGATCATAGAGCTATCGCATTAGTGGAGCGAAGGATCCAAACAATTCTTGTATGAAAGCTGAAAATAAAGATACATTCCCAACATCCAAAGCAATTAAACAAATAATCTCCGATTTACGTTTAACAAAACAGAAAGCTACAAAGGTAACACCGTTTGAAGCTCGCTTTGGTCGTCCTGCAAATACTCCTTTAAGGAATATTAGCACTACTCCATCAAATTTATATCTAACTTATGAAAAAATAATTAATCACTATTTAGAAGCCGATACAGTTCCTGCAGATGATTTCCTGGACAAAGCCGGATGGGTCAACCCCAGAAGAAGTGATTTAGAAATTGAAAAAAGCATGTATCGGGCACAGCAGGTCGCAGGTCCACCAATGCCTACATCGCAAGAACAACAGGAATCGTCTGTGCCTTCCAATCCCCAAAAACAAAATGAAGGTCGCAAACGAAAATGGCCTCAATTCTACGGTTTCACAGACGCAGACATCTCCCCGGCCAGTTCTTTGGCCTCAACCAGCTAGGTAAAACCAAAGAAACGAAAGATCAGTAGTGGCACTAATCCACGACGCTGAACAATCAAGAATTCCACCCCCACCCAGGCCCAATATTCAGATAGGGTAAACTTCACCACCTGATTCCCGAATCAGGTACTACGAGTATGAACAAGAACGAGAACTGTCTATTTGGGACGCTGAGATTGAAATCTAACATAAACTGCTAAAACTTTGCGAACTCTCATAAACTAAATTAATTCATTCATTTCATGTATTTGCTCTGCTACTCCAATTTTCATTGTGTGTGTTAAACTTCATTCAATTCAATTGTTGTCCAATTTATAATTCACAATCTGTTAATCTATTCGCCCCGCGAATCCACTTTATTGCGTACGTGCATTCAATTTCTTGACTCAAATTTGACTCATTTACTTGTTCATAATCCTATAAAGTATTCGCTCTGCGGATCCAAAATTTAGTGGGGTTTTCTTATTTAATGTGCTGCAATTGCCCTTCAAACTTAACAATAAAATAGCCACTGCGTATATGATACTTGTGCAAATGAATTTTTCCGTTTACATACGCTCTGCATATACTTAAAATCCAATCTTTTCGTTCTTTAAATTTAACATTCGCGACACCTTTCCCTTCACAGTTTTTGTTGTCGTCATCCATTTTATTCAAATATATTTGTTAATTTTAAAATTGTAAATACATTTAAAATTTTTTCCTTGTCATGGGGGAAATGTGATACATATGAATATAAATATATATATATATATATATATATATATATAAATATATATATATATATATATATATATATATATATATATATATATATATCGAAATCCCTATGTGTACTAAATTATAAATTACCCTCTATTTTAAATATTCATTTCATGCATATTATAACTAAGGTTATAATGACTTTTTATTATTCACGTATAAATATGTTCCCGCTAGTCTACTAAATTGTAACATATTTTGTTCCAGTATTTTATTATAAGTAATTATAATCTCGCTTAACAATCTGAATTCAAGTTGCCATTGTAAACGCTCTTCTTTTAATTGAGAAAAATTCTAGTTTGGATTCGCACTGCGATTTCATTAAGTAAAATCAACAAAATCACGTTTAGTTGCGGATTCGCTACGCGATTCCCTTACAATTCTGCGTGTATTCGCAACACTATTACAACTGTAAAGTTATAGCGGAGTTTAGCAAATAGAGTTGTAATAGTGTTGCGAACACACTATCTCAGAATTATAAGGGAATCGCGGAGCGAATCCGTAATTAAACGTGATTTGTTAAATTTACTTAGTGGAATCGCAGAGCGAATCCAAACTAGAAATTGTCTCAGTTAAAAGAAGAGCGTTTACAATGGCAACTTGAATTCAGATTTTTAAGCGAGATTATGATTACTTATAATAAAATACTATGAACAAAATATGAAATAATTTAGTAGACTAGCGGGAACGTTTTTATACGTGAATAATAAAAAGTTATTATAACCCTAGATATAATATGCATGATTTGAATATGTAAAATAGAGGGTAATTTTTAATTTAGTACAAATAGGAATTTCGATATATATCAAAAAAATAACATAAATCAAATAAATAAAATAAGATCAACATAAATAAGTGGATAAAATGAATGAACACAACTTAAACTGTGAATGGAAAGGTGTCGCGAAAGTTAAATTTAAAGAACGAAAAGATTGGATTTTAAGTATATGAAAAGCATATGTAAACGGGGAAAATTCATTTGCACAAGTATCATATACGCAGTGGCTATTGCATTGTTAAGTTTGAAGGGCAATTGCAGCACATTAAATAAGAAAACCCCACTAAACTTTGGATTCGCACAGCGTTTTCACTAAGTAAATTTAACAAATCACGTTTAATTACGGATTCGCTCCGCCATTCCCTTATAATTGTGAGATAGTGTATTCGCAACACTATTACAACTATAATTGCTAAACTCGGCTATAACATGGCGCAGTCAGCATTAAAGGACAGCGGCAAATCTCCACTCGGAATTCAACCCTTTTGGGAAAAGGCAACCCTAGAGCCCTCACTTCGATGGGAATATTGGAGGACGCAAATCAAACGTGCAATTCTTGCTCGCGAAGGAATTGTAGTCTATCTTCTCCTGGCCGACCCTCCAGAGCCCGTCGTTCTGCCCCCCCCCCCCCGATCCGGCATATGAAGATGCAGTCGAAAACCCTACAGCACAATCAGAACGAGATCGACGCACTCGTAACGAACAAGCAAAGACGGCATGGAAAAATCATTGTCAACGTATTGCGGCGGTAGGCATTCTATGCGGAGATAAACCGTGACAACTTTGTGATCGAAAAGCATCTTCCCGGATGTACTTGAGTCTGGGAACGGAAGGGCGACGAGTATTCAATTCAAAAAACTCGACTGTTATCCTGGACGAAATCTCAACAATAAATCTTTGGGATGTTTTGAGTAAAACTTTTATTCGAATCCATAACATAACTTTCGACCGATATCTCTTTCTTACACGAAAACAGCAGAAAGGGGAACCAATTGAGAAAGTCTACGGTCACCTCAAAGAACTCTCCGAGAATTGTGATCTGGGAGAAAAGGGAGATACTATTATCAGAGACGTTTTCATCGCAAACATGAACATGCAAAATGAAGACATCCAAAAAGAACTTCTCATAGAAGGGGTGGAAACTGATAAAGCCTTAGCAATAGCAATCAACATTGAAATGGGCACTCTCAATCAACTCAAAATGAACGCAAGCAAAACTGAACTCAATTCAACTGTTAATGAAGTACAACGGATGCGCATCCCGAATACTACCCCTTTTTATACTATGAGCACCACTGCACGGAAAAGGCCCAAAACTTCTCATTTCGGTGGAATGAGTTGGACTCCAGAACACCGTACTAGATGCCCTGCACGGGGAAAGAAATGCTCATCGGATGAAAGAACTCATCGGATGAAGATAATTGTGTAGCCTCAGTATCTTCGTCAGATTTTACATTCTCTGTAGAAGCAGTCAATTTCCCTGTAGTAATCGGGAACACAGCAACAAATGTTCTGGTGGATTCGGGTAGCGTATGTAAAATAATAAACGAGTCATTGGCAAATTCAATCATTTTCCAAGACCCAATTTCGAAGTGGATAAGCGAAGCGAATCCCAAACAACTGAAAACTTTCTCTATCGAGCCCATTCAAACGCTAGGCATTCTTCAAACGTCAATTCAAAGCAACAATTGGTACGCGAACCCAATAGAAATCCAAGTAGTGACAGATGGTCATCGTTCTCTATTGGGAAGAGATTTTTTCTCTGCTCTCGGACTTTCAATTGAGCAATCTAATAAACAAAAGACAGTTAAATTGCAACCAATTTTCCTGACCTAATCTCCAGAATCGGTTAGTCCAAAGTACATATGGTTCGTTCAAAATCTCATAGAAACTATACCCCATCACACCAAAAAGGTCGTCGTGTCCCTATAAATTTGTTAGTTAAAGTATCTGACGAATTGAAGAAACTTTCAGAACAAGGGCATATTGAAAAATTACAGGAATGCTCTGATGAGAACTTTTTTTCTCCAATTGTAATCACTGTTAAGAAGGACAAATCGTTAAATTTAGCCCTTGATTCCAAATTCCTGAACAAAGCAATTCATAAAAATAAGTATCAAAGGCAAACATAGATATCCTTATCGATTCAATTTCACAACACAGTAACGATTCTAATCTTGGTGATAACGTTTATTTTACGACGATTGATTTAAAACATGCATATAGCCAACTAAAATTGCATCCAGATACCGCACGTCATTGTAATTTCAATATCAGTTGTGGCGACGCAACGGGTACGTATCGTTTTAAAACGGGATTTTATGGCCTTACAGATATGCCGGCAGAGTCCCAAAAAGCAATGGATTACACATTGGTTGGCTTGTCTAATACATACTGCTTCCTTGATGATATAATTGTAGTTAGCAAAGATACTAAGGAATCGCACCTCAAAAACGTCTACAAATTCCTACAAAAACTTGAAGCTTATAACCTCAGAATTAATTTAAGTAAATGTCACTTCGCAAAACACCAGATAAAATGGCTTGGTTTCACTTTTTTGCAAAATGGTGTTAAACCTATAGAATCAAAGACAGCAGCAATTGCAGAAATCGAAGCTCCAAAAACATTGAAACAATTACGATCATTCCTAGGCAGAGTTCATCATTTAAGAAAATTCATTCCCAATCTTGCCAAAAATTGTCACCCCCTCCGGCCTTTACTAAAGAAAAGTGAAAAATTTATTTGGACTGATAATCACCAGACACATTTCGAGCATATTAAAACTGTTATTGCAAATGCTACAGAAAACACTCATTTTAACCCGACACTGGAAACGCGAAACAAATGCGACGCATCTCGCCAAGGCTTAGGCGCTGCGCTCCAGCAACTGGATTGCGAAGAGTGGAAAACGGTGGCTTTTGTGTCTCGCTTTCTTATTAATAATAAAGAACGTTACAGAATAAATGAACTAGAATTACTTGGTGTGGTTTGGGCCTTCGAATATTTTAAATATTTCCTTTTTGGAAAAAATTTTACAGTCTTGACAGATCATGGAGCGCTTCTTTCAGTTTTAAAATCTCATCGTTCAAATAAATCTTACAAGAGCCCATTATTACGATGGATCGATCGTTTGTTATCTTTTAATTTTAATATAGAACACATTCCCGGCACCAGAATGGGTTTAGTTGATTACATTTCGCGCCAACTGAACCAAAAAGCAAAAAGCATCACGCAATATGATGAGGAATTCATGTTAGCAACAATTTCCCGCGTTTGCGACGCAAATACATCTTTATTCAGTCACTCAAATAAAATCCTTTTCCATAAGCGGCACGCTACCAGCAAATATAAATTACAAGCAAACAAGACTACGTCCACTTTTGCAAACTTGCTAAAAAGAGAACGCATAATTCAACTGCCTCAAATAATTCATCCACTACTCGCGCACAAGTAAACAATTATATTTAAAAATTCATTTCTAGCTTTAATTGCCACGCAAATCACTTGGTTAAAACTAATACTGCACTGGCATCGCAAATCCGGTCGCAAAATTTCAATTGTAATTCCACCGCAAATACAGAACAGAAAGTGCATCATATAACAATGTCTGCAAACGAGTCATCACAAAACAATCCCGCAGCCTCTACGCAAACTCCAAGAGTAATATTTCGTACCCACTCAACCCCTATAACGAATACAAGCGCGAGCAACAACCTCACTCAGGCCTCATCATCACCCGAAAATCGTGACATTGAACTTTCTCGGGAGGAGATTTTTGAGAACAACCTCAATCAACTATTCACCAAGTTCTTCCTCGCTGTCCTCACTAGCAAGGATGCAGTGTTGAAGGAAATTAGAGATTGCGTCAATCAAGACCACGAGGCTCGATGCAAAGAGGTCAGCCCATATGTTCACTCATTCTGGAAAGATCTCCACGTGAAGTCCGGCTGCCTGTGTGTCGACGAACGCGTCGCCATACCTAATTCGAATAAGGACGCTGTATTGGAATCAATACTCATGACACACCCCGGTAGTTGGGAAATGATTTCTATTTACCAATATGCATGGTGGCCATACATGCACAGGGAAATTTTGGACAAAACCTCTGATTGTGTCCCGTGTAATGAAATTGGTAAGAATCTAAAACCTATTGTACCAAAATCAAAATGGCATCCACATAAGGCTAGTCAAAAACCTAATGAAGAAATTCAAATTGATTTGGGGGTCCAATAATAGACGATCAAGATAGAGATGTCTACTTCCTAACATGTATCGATCGTTATCCAAAGTATCCGACGGTTAGAATTTTTGAAAAAGCTAAAGGGCCAAATGCAGTAAAATTTCTTCGAAACTACGCATATACTCACGAAATTCCACGAACAATACATCTAGATCAAGCAACTTGTCTAGTAAGTAAACACGTTACGAATTACTGTAATGAAAATAATTTTAACATTCTCGACGTCCCGGTTGGCGATCATAGAGCTATCGCATTAGTGGAGCGAAGGATCCAAACAATAAAACGACGATTTTCTTGTATGAAAGCTGAAAATAAAGATACATTCTCAACATCCAAAGCAATTAAACAGATAATCTCCGATTTACGTTTAACAAAGCAGAAAACTACAAAGATAACACCGTTTGAAGCTCACTTTGGTCGTCCTGCAAATACTCCTTTAAGAAATATTAGCACTACTCCATCAAATTTATATCTAACTTATGAAAAAATCATTAATCACTATTTAGATGCCGATACAAATCCTGCAGATGATTTCTTGGACGATGCCGGCTGGGTCAACCCCGAAAGAAGTGATTCAGAAATTGAAAAAACCATGTGTCGGGCACAGCAGGACACAGGCCGCCGCTATCGCGATTCAGACAACAAGGAATCGCGGTTCATCATTCATCCGAAACTCACGGACCCCATTCAACAAATTTATGGTCAACAAAAGGGTCAACAAATTTATGGACGTATGCGCAACGGCGTCTTGCACCATACGAACAGACTACGGAAACGAAGATCGCAAAACATTGCAACGATTTGAAGAAACAAAAGAGGGGAGAGATCAAAATTCGTCACCGTCATCGCGATACCACCTCTGTAGTCTCTTCGGTCAATTCGAATGTTTCACGCGCCCTGACAGTTCACAAACCTGCAAGGCCACAACTTAAACGTCGTCGCAACACAGCTTCCCTAAACGAACCAAGTGATAATGCAACGATTTTGAGCAGCCGATAATTTCAATAGTACCCGCTCCGCCAATGCCTACATCACAAGAACGACAAGAATTGTCTGTGCCTTCCGATCCTTAAGAACAAAATGAGGGTCGCAAACAAAAACGGCCTCAATTCTACGGTTTTACAGACGCATACATCTCACCGACCAGTTCTACGGCCTCAACTAGCTCGGCAAAACCAAAGAAACGAAAGACGAAAAAAGAGACGAAAAGCTCAGCGACTGAAAATTCAGCAGTGGCAGTAATCCAGGACGCTGAACAGTCAAGAGTTCCATCCCCACTCAGGCCCGATATTCTGATGGGGCAAAAATCACCACCTGATTCCCGAATCAGGTACTACGAGTATGAACAAGAACGAGAACTGTCAGTTATGGACGCAGAGAAGGAAATCTAACATAAACTGCTGAAACTTTGCAAACTCTCATAAACTTCATTATTTCATTCATTTCATGTATTCGCTCTGCGAATCCAATTTTCATTGTGTGTGTTAAGTTTCATTTATTTCAATTGTTGTCCAATCTCCGTATCCCAAACTGACAGTTCTCGTTCTTGTTCATACTCGTAGTACCTGATTCGGGAATCAGGTGGTGAAGTTTGCCCTATCTGAATATCGGGCCTGGATGGGGATGGAACTCTTGACTGTTCAGCGTCCTGAATTAGTGCCACTACTGAATTTTCAGTCGCTGAGCTTTTCTTCTCCGTTTTCGTCTATCGTTTCTTTGGTTTTGCCGAGCTAGTTGAGGCAAAAGAACTGGTCGGGGAGATGTCTGCGTCTGTGAATCCGTAGAATTGAGGCCGTTTTCGTTTGCAACCTTCATTTTGTTCTTGGGGATCGGAAGCCACAGACGATTTCTTTCGTTCTTGTGATGTAGGTATTGGCGGAGCGGGTACTATTAAAATTATCGGCAGCTCAGAAGTCGTTGCATTATCACTTGGTTCGTTTAGGGAAGCTGTTTTGCGATGACGTTTAAGTTGTGGCTCTGCAGGTTTGCGGACTTTTAGGGTGCGTGAAACATTCGAAATGACCGGAGAGACTATAGAGGTGGTATCGCGATGACGGTGACGAAATTTGATCTCTCACCTCTTTTGTTTCTTCAAATCGTTGCAGTGTTTTAGGATCTTCGTTTCCGTAGTCTGTTCGTATAGTGCAAGACGCCGTTGCGCATACGTCCATAAATTTGTTGACTTTTCCGCTTTGGTACCGAACTTTGCTAAGTCGCTATCACGAACTTTCACTGGAGATCGCCCTGGTTGATTAATGATTATTGTTGTTGGGGATGATTTTGTTACAAAAGATCTGGGTTTGAGAACTTTGTCGTATAAGCCAGCGAATTGTCTTTTCGTTCCTTTGGTTGGGAAGTTTCTGAGCCAGTTTGATGCTTAATGATTTCTCTGTTCGAGGAATGGCGTCCGTGAGTTTCGGATGAAGGATGAACCGCGATTCCTTTTTGTCTGAATCGTGATAGCGGATAGCGTCCGCCTGCGTCCTTCTGTGCACGACACATGGTTATTTCAATTTCTAAATCACTTCTTTCGGGGTTGACCCATCCGGCTTTGTCCAAGAAATCATCTGCAGGAAAATCTGCAGGATCTAAATAGTGATTACTGATTTTTTCATAAGTTAGATTTAAACTTGATGGAGTAGTGCCAATATTCCTTAAAGGAGTATTTGCAGGACGACCAAAGTGAGCTTCAAACGGTGTTATCTTTGTAGTTTTCTGCTTTGTTAAACGTAAATCGGAGATTATTTGTTTAATTGCTTTGGATGTTGAGAATGTATCTTTATTTTCAGCTTTCATACAAGATAAACGTCGTTTTATTGTTTGGATCATTCGCTCCACTAATGCGATAGCTCTATGATCGCCAAACGGGGCGTCGAGAATGTTAATAATATTTTCATTATAGTAATTCGTAACGTGTTTAACTACTAGACAAGTTGCTTGATCTAGACGTAATGTTCGTGGATTTCCGTGAGTATATGCGTAGTCTCGAAGAAATTTTTAATACATTTGCCCCATTAGCTTTTTCAAAAATTCTAATCTCTAATTGCAATCTCTAATTTCCTTCAACACTGGATTGTTTTGTGATGACTTGTTTGCAGACATTGTTATATGATGCACTTTTTGTTCTGTATTTGCGGTGGAATTACAATTGAATTTTTGCGACTGGATTTGCGATGCAAGTGCATTATTAGTTTTAACCGAGTGATTTGCGTGGCAATTAAAGCTAGAAATGAATTTTGAATTGTAATTTTTTACTTGTGCTCGAGTAGTGGATGAATTATTTGAGGCAGTTGAATTATGCGTGCTCTTTTTAGCAAGTTTGCAAATGTGGACGCGAGTCTTGTTTGCTTGTAATTTATATTTGCTGGTAGTATGCCGCTTATGGAAAAGGATTTTATTTGAGTGACTGAATAAAGATGTATTTGCGTCGCGAACGCGGGAAATTGTTGCTACCATGAATTCCTAATCATATTGAGTGATGCTTTTTGCTTTTTGGGTTCGGTTGGCGCAAAATGCAATCAACTTAACCCATTCTAGTGCCGGGAATGTGTTCTATAATAAATCAAAAGGTAACAAACGATCGATCCGTCGTGTTAATCGGCTATTGTAAGATTTACTTGAACGATGAGATTTTAAAACTGTAAGAAGTGCTCTATGATCTGTCAATACTGTAAAACGTTTTCCAAAATGTAAAATTTAAAATATTCAATGGCCCAAACCACCCCAAGTATTTCTAGTTCATTTATACTGTAACGTGCTTCATTATGATTAAGAAAGCGAGACGCAAAATTCACCATTTTCCAGCCTTCACAATCCAGTTGCTAAAGCGCAGCACCTAAGCCTTGGCGAGATGCGTCGCATTTGATTCGCGTTTTCAGTGTCGGGTTAAAATGAGTGTTTTCTGTAGCAATTGCAATTACAGTTTTAATATGCTCGAAATGTGTTTGGTGGGTATCAGTACAAATAAATTTTTCACTTTTCTTTAGTAAAGGCAGGAGGGGGTGGCAAATTGTGGCAAGATTGGGAATGAATTTGCATAAATGATGAACGCTACCTAGGAATGATCATAATTGTTTCAATGTTTTTGGAGCTTTGATTTCTGCAATTGCTGCTGTCTTTGATTCTATAGGTTTAACACCAATTTGCGAAAATGTGAAACCAAGCCAATTTATCTGGTGTTTTGCGAATTGACTTTTACTTAAATTAATTCTGAGGTTATCAGTTTCAAGTTTCTGGAGGCATTTTTAGACGTATTTGGGGTGCGATTCCTTAGAACCTTTGCTAACTACAATTATATCATCAAGGAAGCAGTATGTATTAGACAAGCCAACCAATGTGTAATCCATCGCTTTTTGGAACTCTGCCGGCATATCAGTAAGGCCATAAAATCCCGTTTTAAAACGATATGTACCCGTTGCGTCGCCACAAATGACATTGAAATTACAATGACGTGCGGTATCCGGATGCAAGTTTAGTTGGCTATATGCATAATTTATGTAAATCGTCGAAAAACAAACGTTTTCACCATGATTAGAATCGTTAATGTGTTGTGAAATTGAATCGATAAGGCTATGTATGTTTGGCATTTGATACTTATTTTTATTAATTGCTTTGTTCTGTACTTTGGAATCAAGGGCTAACTTTACTGATTTGTCCTTCTTAACCGTGATTACAATTGGAGAAATAAAGTTCTTATCAGAGCATTCCTGTAATTTTTCAATATGTCCATGTTCTGAAAGTTTCTTCAATTCGTCAGATACTTTGTCTAACAAATTTACAGGGACACGACGACCTTTTTGGTGTGATGGGGTATAATTTCTATGAAATTTTGAACAAAACATATGTACTTTGGACTTACCGATTCTGGAGATTAGGTCAGGAAAATCGGTTGCAATTTGTTTTTTGATGGGACAGAATTTTTGATCTACCTGATTAACTGTCTTTCGATTATTAGATTGCTGAATTGAAAGTCCGAGAGCAAGGAACAAATCTCTACCCAATAGATAACGATGACCATCTGTCACTACTTGGATTTCTATTGGATTCCCGTACCAATTGTTGCTTTGAATTGAAGTTGGAAGAATCCCTAGCGTTTGAATGGGCTCGTCAGAGAAAGTTTTCTGTTGTTTGGGATTTGCTTTGCGTATCCACTTCAAATTTGGCTCTTTGGAAATGATTGCATTTGCCAATGACTCGTTTACTTTTGTACATACGCTACCCGAAACCACCAGAACATTTGTTGCTGTGTTCCCGAGCACTACAGGGAGATTGACTGCTTGTACAGAAGTTGTTAAATCTGACGAAGTTACTGAGGCTACACAATTATCTTCATCCGATGAGTAGTTTGATTCCAAATCGGGGTCAAAATCAGCCGAAATTGGGTTAACATCCTCAGTTTGATCATCTTTTTCAACATTATTGAACCGTGGCTTAGGTTTTGGATAGGATTTAGAATCTTTAGGTTTTCAGCAAACCTTTGCGAATTGGTTTTCAATACCACAGTTATTGCATTTCTTTCCCCGTGCAGGGCATCTATTACGGAGTCCAACTCATTCCACTGAAATGACAAGTTGTGGGCCTTTTCCGTGCAGTGTTGTTCATAGTAGAAAAAGGGGTGGCATTAGTGATGCGCATCCGTTGACTTGATTAACAGTTGAATTGAGTTCAGTTTTACTTGCGTTCATTTTGAGTTGATTGAGAGTACCCATTTCAGTGTTGATTGTTGTTGCTAAGGCTTTATCAGGTTCCACCGTTTCTTTGAGAAGTTCTTTTTGGATGTCTTTTTTTGCATGTTTGCGATGAAACGTCTCTGATAATAGTATCTCCCTTTTCTCCCAGATCACAATTCTCGGAGAGTTCTTTGAGGTGAGCGTAGAATTTCTCAATCGGCTCCTCTTTCTGCTGTTTTCGTGTAAGAAAGAGATATCGGTCGAAAGTTATATTATGGATTCGAGTAAATTTTTATTCAAAACATCCCAAAGATTTCTTGTTGAGATTTCGTCTAGGATAACAGTCGAGTTTTTTGAATTGAATACTCGTCGCCCATCCGTTCCCAGACTCAAGTACATCAAGGAAGATGCTTTTCGATCACAAAGTTGCCACGGTTTATCTCCGCATAGAATGCCTACCGCCGCAATACGTTGACACTGATTTTTCCATGCCGTCTTTGCATGTTGGTTACGAGTGCGTCGATCTCGTTCTGATTGTGCTGTAGGGTTTTCGACTGCATCTTCATATGCCGGTTTGGGGGGCAGAATGACATGCTCTGGAGGGTCGGCCAAGAGAAGGTAAACTGCAATTCCTTGGCGAGCAAGAATTGCAGGTTTGAGTTGCGTCCTCAAATATTCCCATCGAAGTTGGTGCTCTAGGGTTGCCTTTTCCCAAAAGGGTTGAATTCCGAGTGGAGATTTGCCGCTGTCCTTTAGTGCTGACTGCACCATGTTATAGCCGAGTTTAGCAATTAGAGTTGTAATAGTGTTGCGAATACACTATCTCAGAATTATAAGGGAATCGCGGAGCGAATCCGCAATTAAACGTGATTTGTTAAATTTACTTAGTGGAATCGCAGTGCGAATTCAAACTAGAATTTGTCTTAGTTAAAAGAAGAGCGTTTACAATGGCAACTTGAATTCAGATTGTTAAGCGAGATTCTGATTACTTTTAATAAAATACGGTGAACAAAATATGAAATAATTTAGTGGACTAGCGGGAACATATTTGTCCGTGAATATTAAAAAGTCACTATGACCTTAGGTACATGATACATGATATGAATATTTAAAATAGAGGGTAATTTATAGTTTAGAACACATAGGGATTTCAAAATATATATAGATATTCATATGTATCACATTTCCCCCATGACAAGAAAAAAAAATTAAATATATTTACAAATTTAAAATCAACATAAATAAGTGGATAAAATGGATGGACACAACATAAAATGTGAATGGAAAGGTGTCGCGAATGCTAAAGTTAAAGAACGAACGGATTGGATTTTGAGTATATGCAAAGCATATATAAACGGGGAAAATTCATTTGCACAAGTATCATACACGCAGTGGCTATTGTATTGTTAAGTTTGAAGGGCAATTGCAGCACATTAAATAAGAAAACCCCACTAAACTTTGGATTCGCAGAGCAAATACTTTATAGAATTATGAACATGTAAACGAGTCAAAATTGAGTAAGGAAATAAATTGCACGCACACAATAAATAGGATTCGCGGGGCGAATACATTGACAGATTGTGGATTATAAATTGAACAATTGAAATGAATGAAATTTAACACACACAATGAAAATTGGATTTGCAGAGCGAATACATTTATTGAATGAAATAATGTAGTTTATGAAAGTTTGCAAAGTTTTAGCAGTTTATGTTAGATTTCATTCTCAGCGTCCCAAACTGACAGTTCTCGTTCTTGTTCATACTCGTAGTACCTGATTCGGGAATCAGGTGGTGAAGTTTGCCCTATCTTAATATCGGGCCTGGGTGGGGATGGAATTTTTGACTGTTCAGCGTCCTGGATTAGTGCCACTACTGAATTTTCAGTCGCTGAGCTTTTCTTCTTCTTTTTCGTATTTCGTTTCTTTGTTTTTGTCGAGCTAGTTGAGGCCAAAGAACTGGTCGGGGAGATGTCTGCGTCTGTGAAACCGTAGAATTGAGGCCTTTTTCGTGTGCGACCTTCATTTTGTTCTTGGGAATCGGAAGGCACAGACAATTCCTGTCGTTCTTGTGATGTAGGCATTGACGGAGCGGGTATTATTGAAATTATCGGCTGCTCAGAAGTCGTTGCATTATCACTTGGTTCGTTTAGGGAAGCTGTGTTGCGACGACGTTTAAGTTGTGGCTTCGCAGGTTTGCGGACTTCCAGGGCGCGTGAAACATTCGAATTGACCGAAGAGACAACAGAGGTGGTATCGCGATGACGGTGACGAATTTTGATCTTTCCCCTCTTTTGTTTCTTTTGTTTATCTTGTATGAAAGCTGAAAATAAAGATACATTCTCAACATCCAAAGCAATTCAACAAATATTCTCAGATTTACGTTTAACAAAACAGAAAACTACAAAGATAACACCGTTTGAAGCTCACTTTGGTCGTCCTGCAAATACTCCTTTAAGGAATCTTAGCATTACTCCATCAAGGTTAAATCTCACTTATGAAAAAATCATTACTCACTATTTAGATGCCAATACAGTTCCCGTAGGTGATTTCTTGGACGAAGCCGGATGAGTCAACCCCGAAAGAAGTGATTTAGAAACTGAAAAAACCATGTGTCGGGCACAGGAGGACGCATGTCCGCCAATGCCTACATCACAAGAACAACAGGAATCGTCTGTGCCTTCCAATCCCCAAGAACAAAATGAAAG
>NW_027449161.1:0-13536 GCF_964194025.1 Convolutriloba macropyga
TACATCAATTTTTCCGCGACCAAGAAACCCCCTCACTCGTAACTTAATTTTCCCCATTAACAAATCACCTCCCCCCACTCTCACAACAAAATTGTAGGATTTAGGGAGGATATTCGACCCGGGTCTCACATTTTTGACACTTTTTTTAAGCGGTGAAATTATGTAAATTCACCACCAGGTTAAGCAGTGAATTTATGTAATTTCACCTCATTCACTGCTGATCTCGCACAATTTTGACACTTTATACGGCGAAACTATGTTTTTTCACCACTGAGTTAAGCGCTAAATTCATGTAATTTCATCGCATTAACCGCTTATTTCACATAATTCGGACACTTTAATTAAGCAGCAATTTTGTGCAATTTCACCACTTATCTCAACGGTGAATTTTTAAAATTTCAGCGCTACCAGGAGATAAATTTTTTTTTACCACATTCACCGCCCGACTGAACTATTTTCACTGCATTCACCGCTTGTCTTGCAAAGTTTTTCCGCATTCACCGCTTATCTTGCATAATTATTGCGCTGAATGACGGTGACCCTACACCCGGGGTCTGATCATAACCAATCTTTGTCTTAACTATCCGGGTCAATTTTCCTCCACCTCACCCCTGGTGGTCTCGATTTTCTAGACAAGATGACTTGTTGACTGAGCTACCAGGATTGTCTGGGTTGTATGGACATAATGACTCGTTGAATGGATTGGCTGGTTTGTCTGGGTTGTTTGCGTTGTCTGGTCATTAGACTGGCTGGGCTGGGCATAGACATTTGGTTGTCTCGGTTGTCTGGAAGCTGTCTGGCTTGTCTGGTCATTTGTCAGTGACCTCGACTCGGGACAGATGACCTATGGCAGGGAAATACCCTCCCCCAGGCCGACTTTATAAGACTTTTCACAAAGTCGACCTCTCAACTGGGTTCTGACAGTGGGATTCTAACAAGGGTTTGCAGCCCCATTAGTACATGAAACCTCTCTCCGAGCTTGAAATTCAACAAACATCCATTTTCATTACTTCGCACTCACTTGTTAATTTAAACATATGGGCAATAAAACCCATAAAAATAATACCACTTGTGCGGCCTCGCAAATCTACTAAATTTCTTACATTGCAACAAAAACAAATCAATTTTAAACTATATTTTTTCTTCCCTTACCTCAGTATTCCATCAGGTTAGTCACTTTTGATTTTAGTCTTTCATTAGTCTCATTAGACAAGAAAAAGGATTCAGATTTTTTAAACAAATCGCCAAGTTTTTTGAAAAATATTACAAGTTTCACTCATTCACCTCACCAACTTTTTGTTCAAAAATTTTACAAGCTCTACAACTCTCACAACAAATTCAAAGAAAATACAAGTATTTGCCAACAACGAGAAACAAAATTTTTAAAAAATTTAAAAAGTTTTTGACAAGGGCACCTAAAAAAGGCCATGCCGGTATTGTAACGGGGGGAGACAGGTCCCCCGTTAAAATGCCGGCATTTTTACTAATAGATTTTTGTATTGAAAATAGTGCTTGAGAATGAATGAAGGACAAAACACCAACTATTTATATTGATTCATTACTGTGTTGGGAAATGCTCGACATGGAGTCCAATTGAATTTTGATAAAGTTAAGAGATGAAAATAGTGTAACTGGAGCGCGTAAGGTGTACCTTTGAAGTCGTTTTGCTCCAAAAAAGGCAAAATTTTGAGTAAAATTGCAAAATGTTTTTTGGTGGTAAAAAATTTGAAAAAATGTTCTTCGCCGCAAATAAGCATTTCTATAGATATTAAAAAGTGTTAAAATATGGTAGATGAAATACGAAATACTGCTAAGGAACCAAGTTTATTTTTTTATTATTTAGTGATAACTTTTTGCTATATTTTTTTGTATTCTTTGATGAAAAAGGCCAGAAATATGCAAAAACTGGGGATTTTGGAGGTAGGAATGGAGAATAAAATGTTCTATTCTAGTTAAAAAGGAGTTGGAAAGAAAGTTAATACGGTAAAAATTTGCTTGATTAATTTAAAATGAGAAATTGGTTGTTGTTTGCATGTTATTTATTGGTAATTTTTTGTTATTTTTCGGCATTTTTTGACAAAAGAGTGATAAAATTGATGTTTCTTGGGCTACGAACATCAAAGAAAGTGTAATTTCTTAAATGAAAGGCAATTTACTATGAAGTTTTGTCATTTAACAGCTTACGGAAAGAAATAATTGTGCATAACTGAGTGCAGAATATCTGCTATTTTTGTTACTTTTTTATGTTTTTCGATAAAACTGTCATCAATTTGAGAACCAAAATGTTATAAAAGAACAGTCCGCTAAAGTAGATGATGCAAAATTGTACAGGTTTTAGTGAACAATGTCGTTGTTATGAGTTGTGTTGAAATTGTGGATAAAAAGTATAGAGCGAATAAGAACAAAACAGGAATGACTTTGACCTTTTTTCCGGCGATCAAATCGCTTATTTTTCTATAAAGACTTCCTGAAGTTTGTATGATGGTTTTGTCTTCATGGTAGACAAAACCTAGATGTAGCAAATAAAAAACTAGCTTGAGTTTGAGTTTGAGTTCTATTTTTAGCATATCGACCACGTAAAACCGAAAAGAAGAAAAGTGATCCTAAATAGTGTTATTGGTGTTGTATTTTCTTTACACTTCAATTGAAAGCAAGCTGCATTTCCAAATTTCTCTTACAGTGTGTTGATATCATTTAGAGTGTTTTTTTGTTCGCAACGGAAAGTTTTGACTGAAAAATTACGCTTTCAAGATAATAGTTACTTTTTCCCCGAATAATCTGATATGCCTTTTTTTTGCTAGAGTTTGATAACATAAAATAAGCAGAATTCAATTATAAAGTAGTCAACTTTTATAAAGTCAGCTTCCCAATAGAATGTCACACACAACAAACAAATTCAGCAGAGGAATAGGTTTGATTTGTTTTTCATAATTGAGATCGGTGCATCGTTTCTTTGTTGCAAAACACTTGCTCACGGATGGAGTCGCAAGGCTTCCACGGCTCGAAAGATCAACTGGGTTGTTTTCAGTTGTACAGGCAAACGTATCATGAATCAGGGCAGGCGTAGGTGGTTTCTCTTTCCGAATGCTTCCGACCAGTATAAAGGATTTTAGGTAAACCTCAGTACACTTTTCGTTCTTATGCTTCCAGTTTTTCCGTGCTGGCTATGTCGCATGTGCTAACCATTTTTATTACCTTTTTATCTAGAGCAATAAAAGAATGCTGTATGTTGTTCAAATACCAAACAGCATTGATATGAGGTATGCAACGTAGATCAAAAGATAAAAAAACTTTGCAGTTTGTTGGTGTCGTAGTTTTAACATGTGTGCTCGCAACTAATTCATTTTTTAGATAGTCAGAAATTGCTTCAACAGACACTCAACAAAATTTTGTTACAATCTTGGGTCTATTAAGCTTTCGAACAAAACTTGATCTCACTGCTTTTACGCTACCTGTTGTGCCTGCATAACACTCA
Source organism: Convolutriloba macropyga (assembly GCF_964194025.1). NCBI lineage: Eukaryota > Metazoa > Xenacoelomorpha > Acoela > Convolutidae > Convolutriloba > Convolutriloba macropyga. Next base: position 3,476 of record NW_027449161.1, read on the forward strand.
AACGTACTTAACAGTTGCTTTTCAATTGTAATAAACAGTATAACGTAATGTTAACATTATGTGTGTACCTTTTGCGCGTGTGTGTGTGTGTTTGTGGTTCCTATTGTATTGTAATAACTATTTATGAGGATAAAAACAAACTCTGACCAGCGTATGCTAGGAACATACTTTTTTTGCTTCCTTATCTTGAAATGGTTTCAAAGAAACTTGCTTTTTTCTTATCAAGGTTAAGTATTAGCTCAATACTTTAAAACTTTTTTTGTCTGTTGGTAAAAGATTGGTTTCCTGACGCAATCAACGATAATCCATTTTTTAAAAAATTTTCAATCATTTCAATGCGCTGCCAGGCCAGTGAAAAGAAGGTACAAACTGTATGCAGAAACTGTATGAACAAAATCCACAAACACTACTCATCGGTCTCATCAAAATACTCAAACAACAGTACAAGATTGAAATTTTGCGGGCCAAAAGTAAATATTTTATTGAGAATGAGAATTCAATTTTGAAATAGCAAAACAATTGAGGCCCTACGGTGGTATTATTGCCGGGAATATTGTTCTGCTGATATAAAATGATATTTTGTCCGTCAATTTTTCATTTATTGGAATGCTGAGCAGCAAAATTTGTGTTAGAAGTTGAAGGATTTTGTCATAGAAAACAAAAATTTATTGTTAAAAAACTTTGTTTTTGGACGGAGAAGTGGCTTTACTGCTTGTCTTTCTTAACTCCAACAAGTTTTAGTGAGTTAGCAACTCAACAAAAGCAGTCTTTTCGTTGGTGGACTAGAAAATTGCACGATATTCAGCGGTACACGGAAAACTATCTCATCTTTATATTACACAAATAATTCAAAGCGTTCGCTAGAGGAATCCGGATGCATTCTTCTACGCTAAGGGAGAAGGAAAACTAATATTTTTGTCAGATTTGCTTAAGCAATCTACCATTGATCTGAATTCACATGCATTTCTTTCTATATCTGTAGTTTCTTTTGCATAAAACTAACCAAAACATTAAAAGGGAAAAAACAAATTCAACAAGCACTGTGCAAAAAAAGCCATGTTCTATTTCAACTGGTTAACAAATGAGAGAGGAATTGACGAAATTGGAAGCACCCCTGTCACCGAGTTCAACAATTTGCCCCTTGCTAACGGGGACAGGAATATGAGTCTTTCATTTTCCAAAGACGAAACCATAGAAATCAGAAAACAATATTACAGGGAAAAGCTGAATTGTTGCTGACTGAGGATTAAATTTGCTCATTCACTCATTTAGTATGTTATATTGAATCCTTTCTTCAGTGGAAAAAGAAAAATGACAAAAACTCAACTCAGAGTCTGTTCTCCGAGACTCTTACCGATGTCGAAGCACCTGGTTGGTGAACAAACTGACAACAACAAGTGTTTGTTATATTGCTGCTAATAAATTTTGTTTTGTTGAATTATCCATTTTAAAACCAAATTGTGAAGAAACATCAGGTTGAATATTATTATTGCCAAGTTTAGTGCTGTTATGGCCTTCAGGTTGTAGCAAAACAGAGTTAATTTTTAAAATAATGAGTGGAAACAAATTTTACTCAAAATTTAATAACATTATATTTTTATACAAAGAAATGAAACAAATATACATAAAAATGGAGAAAACACTTAGTGTTACGTTTAAAGAGTACGCCAATTTAATTTTTGGAATAGCCTTGCAAACTGTCTTCTGATAATAGACGACTCGTGGGAAGAAAATTACAATGACAAAGAAATTGTTAAATTTGCCACTGCAGGGCTTCACAAAAACATTAATGTTAATTATATAAAGCACAGCCCTTATCAACAGAGCAAGTAGTCGCGTACAATAGATTTGAATACAAAACATTTCAATTTGTCAAAATCAAACCGCGATATTCAACAAGTCGAATTTTCAGGCAAGAAGCTGAACTTTGTTAAAGTTTTGACACATTGCAAATAATTGGCAACGAAAAACCCGTTTGGGCTTTTGCATAGGGATCTCGATCCAAAAATTTCTGGTTGTTGACGATACTGTTCAATTATTGATGAGCCGGGTCCTACAGTTTTCTATCTTCCATCTGATAAAGCAGAAACAACTCCACTAAACAATGGAACAGAAAAAATTATCTGTACTGATGCAATGGTGCATTTGCAGCCTAAACAGTTGAAGAAGTATTTGCGTAGTTGTGATAGTGATGTTATACTGGTTTTATGTGAATATCGTCAAAATTTTTTTTTGGGTCATGTTAGAGTCAAATTAAAAGACTTAGAGAGTTACAAACACATATTTGAAGGTGTTCTCAAGAAAAAGTCAGCAGTGGATAAACGAAGAGATTTTTTACCTGTTTCCAATTGATTCAACACCTGTTTCCAACTGATTTAACTCATTATTAAATTTTGTTTCATCCATTTGAGTTGAACAATGTCAACTGCTGAAGAGTTTTTTTTATTCCCAAAAACCAATTTATAGAGGAGCAACCATAATCCTCACAAATTCTAAGTGATCCTAGAGTTCAACATACAAGTGCTCAATTTTCTTTTTTGAACCGTTTGCGACCAAATGAAAACACAAACAAAGAGGACCAAGAACTTTTGGATACAATGAAACAACTGATCCTACTGAGTTGTCAAAAGTACATTCGAACAAAATTGCTTAAAATCTAGCTAGCTTCACCAAAATTTATCAAGATGGAGAAATTAGTTGATCTCATTAAGGAGTCCAAAAAAATTTGTTGTAGACAAATTTGAAAATTTCATTTTTGATGGAACAGCAACAAGATTAAATGTTCCCATATTCTTCTATGATTTGCAGCAAACAACTAAAAGACTAAGTAATCCAGTTTATTTCAAGATTCTAGAGGATTTAAACAAAAAAGAAGACTTGGTGATCAACAGTAATGCTAAAATTGCGATCAGAAAAAGAACCCAAAGAGTTACCAAACAAAGAAGAAAACATATTCGCCAAAAAGAATCAAGCACAAAAAACCAGTCAGTTACTTACGGAGGAGTCCTCAGACGCTGGAAGTGGTTTCAAAACCTCGAAGGATGACAAAACTCAGCAAGAGGAGAAAAACTGTGAGTTTTTCAACAAATGAGAAAAAAATGCTTGAGTTAAGTTATACGAAAGGTTCCTCAGTATACGGAAGCCTAGAAAATTGTTTATAGATGGCATAAATGCCCACACAAAGCAAATTAAGTAACGAAGGAGAATTCCATCAATGAAAGTTTTTGCTTACAACATAAACGAGATTTGGTCGCTAGACTTGGCTTATGTGGATAAATTAGCAAAAAAGAGCAAAAATCTTAAATACTTGTTGATTGAGGTTGACTGTTTTTCAGGTTATCTACGAGTCGAACCGTTGACATCGAAGTACGCCACAACAAGAGCAGATGCGTTCAGAAAATTGATAAAGAACAAGCGACCTAAAAATGCGTGGGTAGATGCTTGAACAGAATTTAAGGAATCCTTCGGCACTCTTTGTCAGAATAATGAAATAATACTTTATAAAATTTCAGCGAGAAGAAATTGGCGTTTGCCAAAAAAATATACGATCGATCAAGAATTTGATATACAAGTAATTAGAGGACAAATGGACATACTCGTATTTTAGTCAATTGCAGAGCTTTGTACACACCACTAACTCTAGATTCAACAGGGTAACGAAAATGCCTCTGAACAAAGTGACAAAGTATGACGCTGCTTGCTTGAATTCATTTAACTCTAAATGCGTCAACAAAACTAGTTTATCCACCAAAATTGTACGTTGGGCACTTTGTGCAAATAAAAAAACGGATTTTCTTTTTAGAAAAGGATACAAGCAAACATTTACCAACGAACTTTACGGGATCTACGATATACCTACACCAAATCCCCCAACTTTGTCTCTCAATGACGCGTCCCAAGAGCCAGTCAAAAAAAATTTTATGAATTAGAGTTGGTCAAAGTAAAAAAATTTATGCAATCTTTTACGTAAGATTAGGGGGTAATCGATCTTAAGTTGACTCGAAAAAAAAATCTGTTATTTTTTTGCAATCACTAGAAAGACAACACAATCTTGGAACTAACGTGGACGAACGTTAAGTGGTTCCTCCAGTACGGCCTAATTATAAACTAAGCTGGTTTTTTTTCTGGTCATAGAACAATCCTCATCTAGTGGTGTATAATCAATCCATTTCCCAGCTTCGTTGGAAACCATAAAAACTTTTATGCAATCTTTTACGTAAGATAAGGGTTAGTGAGGGGCAAAGGGGGAATTCTTAGATTGAAGGTAAGGGGGGTAATGATGATGTAATACGAGGCGCTTATGGGGAGTAAGGTGGCATTTTAGCCTGAATCACACAAAAATTAGCCAACAAAATGATACAAGGAAGGGAGTAAATCGTCTAATTCAAATAATTGGATGGCTATTATTAAGCAAGCATCGATGGTCGGTCTGAAGACTAAAGAGAACTGGCTCAGGGGACAAGGGTTGTGGATTCAAGGCTATCATTCTGCGACTGTGGAGGTAAAACGAAGTATGAGTGCGGCTGCCAAGGGGGATAAGGGGGGGGGGGTAAAACGATGCAAGAGTAGGAACTAAAGGGGGGGGGGTAAAACGATGCAAGAGCAGGGGGTAATGGGGTTTACCCCCGTTTTTTCGTCCACTCTTACGTCGTTCTACCCCTCAGTACTCCCCCTCTTACATCGTTTTACCCTTTACTCTGAAACCGTTTTACCCCCTTACTCCCTCCTCTTACATCGTTTTACTCGCTATTAGCCACTTACTCTTACATCGTTTTACCACCAATATCCTCTACTCTCACATCGTTTTACCCCAATTACCCCCATTACCTCTTACTCCTACATCGTTTTACCCCCTACTCTTGCGTTGTTTTACGCCCATTACCCTCTAATCTTGCATCATTTTACCCCACCCGTTCCCCGCCCCTATATACTCCTACATCGTTTTACCCCCCATTTTACCTCACTTAGCTTGCACTATTTTACTTCCCAAAACAAAATTACCCCCATTACCCCCAATTTTACAACGAATTACCAACCCCATTACCCCCCAAAACGATGTAAGGGTTTTGAGGAGAATTGGCTAAAATTTCTCCCGATTACCCATCTAATACATCTTTTTTGGGGTATAAAATTGACACTGGGAGAGTGCACTATCTCAACGCGTTTGGTGCTTTTGTGTAGAATATCGAGCGTCCATATTACCAAACAAGCATGCTCTTTTTTTCGATTACCAAAATGGCCCATGGAAAGATCGACCGTAAATTGACCTATGAAAGGATTTGTCCCGACGTTAGGTCAACGCTCGGCTGGCTAGTTTGGGCTAATTTGCACCTCTTTTAGCTTAACTTTGTTGCTAAATACTCTTTTCACCTTCATTTGACAAGGAGAAAAACAATGTTCATTTATATATGCTTGTGCATCCTCCGCGCATTAAACTTAGCTTTTTAGGGTGTTTGTGTTTATCATTGGCGACTGGGTTAGGTGTTCCTTTTGGAGCTCAGTAATGCAGCAGCTCTGATCGTCAAAGAAGCTAAAAAGGCTCTTGAAAACGCTCAGACAAGATTTCCGCTTCAAAAATTGGCACCCGCTGCCTACTGGCCCCATTTATCGACCATATGAAACGAAAAACTTGCAATATTCTGGCAACCCGTTGGTACCCGTATGAATTCACTTGAAAAATTAGATGATACATGCAAGTTTTTCAATTTTTCGATCAAGTTTTTTCAAGGGAGATTTTACCGCAACGGCTCAGCGCTTCAATCTAAACACGTTCTTGCAAAAATAATTTCTTGAAATAATTTAGCAATTATAGTATTCAGAGGTGAATCATCATATAATTAGATGTATGCATAAGGATTACTATATTTGTCTGATTAATACGTCACTTTTTTATTTTTTCATCATTTAACACGAAATCTGTAATTTTGATTTAATGCTTGCATCACTATGGTTATAACTGCTCAATCTATGAATCAGAATATGATATCCATAGTGCGTATGAATTCGTCCACTGTGATTTCACTGTTCATAGCTGCATGAGAACTGACCCTGGCATCTCTCCTTGCCTGTACAGCAGTATTCACACTTCCGCCGTATTTAAAACCTATAACAAAAAATTTTTCAGAATTTTTCAACCCGGTTCCGTAAGGTTTTGAGCTTCAAATTTCCTGGTACTTGAAAGAGCTTCTTTCTGACACCATTTTGACAAGTTAGCCGCAACAGTATTAGTGCCTGACAATCTAAGCAATTTAAGTAATATAAGTAAGTTAAATAAAATTTGAAACGAAAAAAGACTATAGCTGCTCATAATTGGTTCTACTTCTTTTCACCCCCATTTATTTAACCCTGAATGTCTTAACATCCTATCATTCCATCCCCCCTCTATCATTTCAGTTCGCAAAAGTTCAGTCTGGTGAAATAATCTGGGTGAAAAGATAGGTGGTGAAAATGTAATGGTGAAAACTGAGGACACCCTCAAAACTGGTCGCAAGCAGATTTGGTTGGCGCTAGTTAATAGCAATTTTTTGGAGCTACAATTTACAAAAAAAATTTCAAGGTTTTGCAACGCTTAAGAAAGAACCATTTTTTTTCTTTTGAGACTTAATTACCCGATGGTCAAGTTAGGTCGTCTCATATTGAGCAAATGTAAGTGAGCAAAAGACAAAAGTTTAGCGCTAGAAATAGTAACACGTCTTTTGGAGAATATTTTTGGTAAATGCTAGATTTATTCATATAGGAACTTTTCCGGCTCAGGAGGATCCCGGTTCACAAAAATGGCGCCACAACCATTGCAAAATGTAAACGAAAAAGCTCTCAGAATTTTTTTTTAAAAAAAATAAAAGCTAGCGAAGTCCAAAACACAAAAGTTTGCTTGAAGATGCAATATTGCACCTGAATCATATTATAAGGAATCAGTGACCCAATTTTCGACAAAACGGAAAGAGAGCTAACAAGTAAGAAATGCTGTCTAAGTCTCCATTTTCTGCGTTTTCGGCACTGGCTACGTAAAGTCATCACAGTCAGTTCAAGATCAGAATAATACCATCTATTTCCCCATCTGATTTTGCATTGTAAAAATCAGATGTAAATTATTTGGACTGAGAAATGATTTTTTTTAAAAAAAAACAACGCAAAGAAAAAAGGTTTGTAGAACAGATTTTGTTTGAAGTTGTTTAATTTTTTTTTTTCAATCTGATAACAGAATATAGTCGGATACTTATTCTGTTATCAAAAATTCAAACTCAGACTTTGCTTGAAAAAGTTATGCTGCGTTTACTTTGATGAAACATATGCGCACGATTGAGTTTTAGTTGGGATATCTACAGAGTAATTTAAGATAACTGATCTTAAATTACACTGATTTTTCTTCCTCACTTTTTCTTCTAATTTAATCCCCCTATAAACTTTAGTGCTGCTACCTGGAAACATTCGACTAGGACAATACGGAGTCTCTAACGACCTCGCAATTGGATTGTGTTTGTTGTAGCCTGTTCAATTTCAGTAATGCAGATAATAACCCGTTTGAATACAAATTATTAATATTCATTATGTTAGATTAACGGAAGCTAGGCTTGATTACGATAATTATACCTCAATTAAAGAACTTTTTTCACCACTTTTTTTAAAGCAGAGTTCAGGCAAACTCAAGCCCCAGTGTGAGTTAATTTTTGTGTAATTTTGTACAAACAGATTTTGAATTAACAATAAATTGTTTAACAAAAATTAACAAAACTCCCAAGAAAATCATTTATTCGAATGAAAAATCGTAAAAGTTCAAATCGAAAACAGCGATTCTATTTAAAATTTTACCACCTAAGTTTTGTTTAACTTTAGTCAGCAAGAAAGAAAACTAAATTGTTCATGAGTTAGGAAAAGAGCTAATAAATATCACCCCAAGATTGTTGTCGCTATCAAGAAGTTTTTGTCTCCATCAGTATGTTATCAAACGTCAAGGCAAAAAATCATGTTGAATAACTCCGAGAGGGTGGTAACAACACTGTGGTGATATTTTCAATCAAATCTCGATGCGATAACATAAGTTGCATAAATTAAACCATTGTTGCCGTGATTAGACTACGAGTTTATCGTCTCTGTTTATATAAAAACAGTACTAACAAAGGAGTGTGATGAACTCATAGTTCAATGACAAAAAAGATTTTGCAGTGTTAACTGGGCGTTAACGCTTTACTTAACCGGCAGCTGTTGTTATCGCTACGAGAGTTAATTATAGCAAAGTTAAATTTTATATGTGAAACTTGTCGAGCAAGCTATTGTTCTGAATATCATTTTATTTGTTAATATACAGCTTCATTTGGTATAGAAAATACTTAAAAATACAAACCAAAAAGCAATCTTTAAATACAACTAAACTGAAAAATGAATGATGGAATCAAAAATGGTAACAAAAAAGACAAAAAATAACGAAAAAAATTACAATAAAATTAGTATCTCAATAAAACAAACCTAAAACAAAACAACAAATATTTTTGCTAGTGGAAGTTGATGGCAGCCAATTTCTTTTAATGCCAATTCAGACCCTGGAGTAGGCTGATATCGAAGTGTTCTTGCACAAGTTTTCTTTTTGTGTTTAGCCACGTAAATTTTTGATATATGGAGTTTACATTTTACCCATTTCTTATCTCTCATTGTGAAAAGCTACAAATCATTCTTTGAGTGTTTTAAACAGTCTATAAATAATGTTCGTTTCAGTACTAAAATATGAGCCAGACCAATAATTGAGCCAGAACTAACAGTCCAAATAAGAGGTATAATGGTCCAAACCCAACCTAAATTAAATATGGGCCAGACTAACCTCCAGTATGAGCCGAGCATAGTGGCGAGACCAAACTTTTATCCAGATTATGAGCTCGGTCGCACCGGACCCCTGAACCCGACCTAAGTCCCTCTGGCCCATACCTGTCTGGGGTAGAAGATCTCATCTGGGGGGTACAAATCTTTGTGTTTTTATGAAGCGTTTCTACACCACACTTAATACATATTTTTTGTGTCTTTTTGAGAGCATCAAGACGTCATTGTGATGATACGCAACAAATTTGAAGAGCACTTCTCGAAGTCGCTCAAACATTACCTCGCGAATTTTTCAAAGTTGAGAACTAACGATTGATCTTCTCAGACTTGGCGACCATCTCCTCAAAAGTGAGATCCTTAGTCATGTTGATATGGACAAACAACTCTTCCAGTTCTGGGATCTCGAGAGTCACTTCAGTCGAGAACTTGTCAACTGCTTTGCGCATCTCTTGGAACGTCACCTGAATGTAAGAAATTGACCAATCAAATGAGGAAACCACCTTTAATTATTTTGACTTGGAACATGCAAGTGAATGCTTTAAAATACCCAATTCCATAATTTAAGATTAACCTATATGCAGTGCCAGAGTTTAAAACTGCTGGCATTTTGAAATTTTGCATTTTTGCAAGTGAGTGAAAGAGGTGGATAGACCGAAGTGACCTCTGATCAGACGATCTTCGAGCGCACACATGATCCCGGTGCGCTCGAATTACATGGTCTGGAGAAACCTTCGAGCGCACCTTCGAAGAATCTAAGAAAGAGAGAAAGATTGATAATACAGGATAAAGGCACAGGAAACAATATGTAGATTCAAAACCCTGTTCATATAATGTTACAACTCAAACTCATGTTACCTTTCCTCGGTTGTCGTTGTCAAATACTCGGAATGCTCTCCTTAGTTCAGACTCAGTGCAGGGATCCTTGATGACTCCGTCAATCTCCTTCAAGAAGTCTGGGAAGTCGATGTCGTCCCCGTCTGTCCTTGACCTGTCCAGAATGCGCTGCAGTTTACTCTTTTCCACGTGCTGGCCCAACAACCTGAACAAATTCGCGTTAGCAGTATTTTATAATTGGATCTTTTCCGTTTGTGCCCCTTGGTACGTTGTGAACCCCTCCCCTGTTACGGATCATGTACCATCATATAGTAAATAATTATGCCAAAAAGTATGACATATGCGGTTAAGAGAATCAAATAATATGCACCTACTAAGATCGGAGGAGTATTGAGGGGGGGGGGGGGGGGGGTTGGGGT
>NW_027449162.1:0-5000 GCF_964194025.1 Convolutriloba macropyga
TTTGTTTATATATACATATATATATATATATATATATATATATATATATGTATATTTATATATATATATATATAAATATATATATATATATATATATATATATTTATATTTATATATATATATACTTATATATGCGTATGGGTTCTTGTGTATGTGTGTGTTTATTTATGTGTCTGTGTGTGTTTGCATAAGTTTGTGTATTTGTGTGTGCGTGTGTTTGGGCGTGTGTATTTGTGTGTATGTCTGTTTTGTGTGTGTTCGTTTGTTTATATGGTTGTATATATATATATATATATATAAGTAAATTTTTGTGTACGTGTTTCTGTGTGTATACGTATTTGTTTTTGTGTTTGTGGGTGTGTGCGTGTGTATGTTTATTTGTGCTTGTGCTTTTGTGTAGATGTGTGTGTTTGTCTGTGTTTTTGTGTGCGTGTATTTTTGTGATTGTTTGTATGTGTATTTGTGTGTGTGTTTGTGATGGTTTGTGTTCTTGTGTGTGCGTTTGTGTCTGCGTGTTTGTGTGTAAATTTGCGTGTATATGTGTGTCTTTGTGTGTTGGTGTGTGTGCGTATATGAGTGTGAGTTTGAGTGTGTGTTAGTTTCTGTGTATGTGTGCGTGTTTTTGAGTGTATGTGTTTGTTTGTGTGTGTGGATGGTTTTTTGTGTTTTAAATACATATATATATATATACATATATATATATATATGTACATATATATGAAATTATTTATTTACATATTTACATAAATATATATACATATATTTATATATATATATATATGCGTGTGTTAGTGTGTCTGTGTTTGGATGTGTATATGTGTGTCTGTTTGTGTGTTTGTGTCTACGTATTTGTCTTTGTGTATGTAAATGTTTGTGTGTGTGTGTGTGTGTTTCGTTGTGTACGTATGTGTTTCTCTTTGTTTGTGTGTTGTGTATTTGTGTGTGTTTGTGTGTATGTATATGTGTGTTTGTGGTTTTTTGTTTGTGTGTGTATGTGTTTGTCTGTGTGTATGTGTGTTTGTGTGCGTGTTTTTGATGTGTGCTGGGGTGTTTTTGTGTGTGCATGTATGTGATTGTACGTATGCGTGTTTGTGTGTGGGGGGAATGTGGGCTTGTGTGTGTGTATGTGTGCGTTTTTTTGTGTTTGTTTGTTTGAATGGGTGTGTGTTTAGGTGTGTTTGTGTGTGTGTGTACGTGTGTGAGTGTGCTTGTGTGGGTGTATGCGGGTGGTTGTGTTTTTATGCCTGTGTGTGTTTGTTTGTATATATAACACAAACGCAGAATCATATATATATATATATATATACATACATATATATATATATATATATATATTTATATATATATATATATATATGTATATATATAAACATATGTATATATATATATATATATATATATATATATATATATATGTATATATATATATATATATATATATATATATATATTATATCATATATATATATATATATATATATATTTATATATATGGTTCTGCGTTTGTGTTTGCGTGTTGTTTGTTTGTGACTGTGTGTGTTTGTTTGTGTTTGTGTGTGAGAGAGTGTGTGTTTTGCGTGTGTTTGTTTGTTTGTATGCGTGTGTTTGTTCGTGTTTGTGTGTATGTGTGGGTTCATTTGTGTGTGTTACAGTGTATTTGTTTGTGTGTATGGCTGTGTGGTGGGTTTGTGTTTGTGTTTGTGTTTGTATGTTAGTGTGTTTTTGTGTGTGTGTTTGTTTGTTTGTGTGTGTCTATGGCGTATGTATATATATATATATATATAAGTGTGTTGGTGTGTCTGTATTTGGATGTGTATATGCGTGTTTATAGTTGTGTTTGGGCGTGTGTGTGTTTGTCTTTGTGTGTGTGTGTTTGTGTGTTTGTGTTCGTGTGTGTGAGAGATTGTGTGTGTGTGTGTGTGTGTGTGTGTGGGGGGGGGGGGGTGTTTGTGTTGTGTGTGTGTTGCGTGTGTGTGTCTTTGTGTGTGTGTGCGTGTGTATGTCTGTGTGTGTTTGGGATTGTGAGAGTGTTTGTGTGTGTGTACATCTATCGCTGTGTGTATGTTTTTGTATGTGTGTGTTTGTATGTGTTTGTTTGTATGGGTGTGTGTGTGTGCTTTTGGTGTGTATGTGAGTCTTTGTCTTTGTGCATATATGTTTGCGTGTGCATTGTCTGTGTGTGTATATTTGTGCGTGCGTGTAGATGTGTGTATATGAGTGTATGTGTGTTTTTTGTGTGTATGTGTTTCGGTGTGTTTTGTGTGCATTTGTCTTCGTTTGTGTGTTATTTTGTGGGTATGTGTTTGTGTGTGTGTTTGTATGAGTGGGCGTTTGTGTGTGTGAGAATGAGAAAGAGTGTGGTGTGTTTATTTATGTCTGGGTATTTGTGTTTGCATATGTTTGTTTGTGTATGGGCGTGTGTGCGTGTGTGTGTGTTTGTGTGTATGTGTTTGTTTGTGAGTGTGAGTGTTTGTTTGTTTGTTTGTTTGTTTGTAGGTGGGTGGTTGTGTCTCCTGTATAAGTATATTTTTTATATATATATTTTTATATAGATAGATAGAAGTACTCAGAAAAATCTCTTTTTGATTTAGCCATTTACCTTTCCAGCTGAAAGTCCTAGTATTTAACGTGCCGCTGCGGGAGCTCTGCAGAACTGTGAAAAGTAACCGAGAAAAATACTCTTAAGAATATATGATCAACAGTGCTAGGATCCGAACAGTCACATTTTTAGTTACTCTGATACTGGATTTGATCATTTGTATTTCACTAAGACAAACCAAAACATAACTGCATTATCTTGACAGGTTCTTGGTATGAAAATGCCAAATTATGTAACAATTCGCAAGATCTTTGACTGTGTTTAATGAAATATCTCAAACATTTTAGCAAGACAGGCCAGATTGAACATGAAAACCTGGCTCAACAATATCTTGCTAAGACAAAACACGTTTTCTGAAGAAAAAATTATGCAACTTTTGCAAAATAAGTCAAGTATTTTTTGTATCGTTACACTGGCAATAAATACAAGCTTCTCATTTAGTTTTGAATCTGAACGAATGTTTAGTTTTTCTAATGTGAATGTAAATGACACAGAGAAATATTACTGTCGACAGGATCTGCCGTCATCCGATCGGAGCCCCACAGGAGATATCAACGACAACAAAGAAAAAGAGTCAACGAATGTCCAACTAATACAGGGACACCCACATTTACGAGAAGGTGTCTTTAGAAGGAGTTTCATTCGAGCTAATCCCTCTGTCTCAAGCGCAGTACGAAGCCAGAAAGAAACCGAGCACCGCCGACAGCTACGAAATCAAAGTCACAACATCCCACGTCACCGGCACAATTAGACGAAAGAACTCTCAACCTAAATCTTTTGTAATTCGGAGAAACATCTACGACTTTATAAAGTTTGATCATCACTTGCATAACTGCGGTGTTATTGACAAAAAACCACGTGAGATGCCCAAAAGAATGCAAAAATCTGTGTTTCGAACAACTGGAGTTAGCTCTGAGATCCTTGAATCGTCGAGAGTGCGTAGCTTCTCACTGTTACCCTCGCTCAAAGATATAATGCAGAGTCAGATTAACTTCAGCACTGAAGACTCTGTTGTTGAGATTGAGGAGAATTTGCGACAGTACATCGATAGACTGAATCGGATGTTGAGGTTGAGACCTGTTCTCAAGTGCTCCAAATCACTCAGGTGGTTTTGTCTTGACCCCTTTGGCAGGTGCGTTTAGATGTCAAAAGCAAAATAGTTCCAAAAGCCAATCTGACAAACATCTTGACTAGTTTATCTTGTTGACAGTAATCGTCCGTGTTGAGGATATTCGGATGATGGTCAGCAAATCATTTGTTAATACGTTTCTAAACAGTTGGCAAAAACCCCTATTATGTTCTAAAAAGAGGCCTCCAGAACTAAACAAACTTTGCCTCAAACGATGATAGTTACCTCTGATTTGAGCGTCAAAGAGCAAACGAGTGTGTGTGTGTGTGTGGTGTGTGTGTTTGTGCGTGTGTGTGTTTATTTGTGTGTTTGTGTATTTGTGTGTGTGCGTGTTTGTTTGTTTGTGTGTGTGTGTGTGTGTGTGTTTGTGTGTTTGTTTGTTTGTGTGCGTGTGTGTGTTTGTTTGTGTGTGTATGTGTGGTTGCGTGTGTTTGTGTGCGTATATATATATATATATATATATATATATATATACATACATACATACATACACACATATATATATATATGTATAAGTGTGTGTCTGTGTGTGTGTGCGTGGTGTGTGTGTGTGTGTGTGTTAGTGTGTGTATGTGTTTCGGTGTGTATGTGTGCATTTGTCTTCGTTTGTGTGTTTCTTTGTGGGTATGTGTTTGTGTGTGTGTTTGTATGAGTGGGCGTTTGTGTGTGTGAGAATGAGAAAGAGTATGGTGTGTTTATTTATGTCTGGGTATTTGTGTTTGCATGTGTTTGTTTGTGTATGGGCGTGTGTGCGTGTGTGTGTGTTTGTGTGTATGTGTTTGTTTGTGAGTGTGAGTGTTTGTTTGTTTGTTTGTTTGTTTGTAGGCGGGTGGTTGTGTCTCCTGTATAAGTATATTTATATATGTATATATATATATATATATATATATATATATACAATTATTTGTTTATATATTATATATAAATATATATATATATATATATATATTATTTATATATATATATATATATATATATATTTATATATATATTTATGTATATATATATATATATATATATTTATATATATATACTTATATATGCGTATGTGTTCTTGTGTATGTGTGTGTTTTTTTATGTGTCTGTGTGTGTTTTCGTAAGTTTGTGTATTTGTGTGTGCGTGTGTGTGTTTGTGTGTGTTTGTGTGTATGTCTGTTTGTGTGTGTTTGTTTGTTTATATGGTTGTGTGTCTGTGTGTCTCTGTTTGAAAGTGTTTGTGTTTGCGTCTGGGTGTTTGTTTTTTTTTGTATGTGGGTAGTTGTGTGTCTTTGA
>NW_027449162.1:10000-36951 GCF_964194025.1 Convolutriloba macropyga
GCATGTAAGTGTGTGTGTTTGTGTGTGTTTCTGTATTTGGTTTTATATATGTGTGTTTGAGTGTGTTTGATTGTCTGTGTCTGCTTGTGTATATGTATGTATATAAGTGTTTGTGATTGCGTGTGTTCTTGATTCTGTGTGTGTTTGTGTGTGCGTGCGCAATTGTGTTTGTATGGGTTTGTGTGTGTGTTTGCTTGTGTTTTTGTGTGTATTTGTGTGTTTATGTGTGTTTGTGTGTGTTTGTGTGTATGTTTGTGTGTGTGTTTGCGTGTGTTTTTGTGTGTATTTGTGTTTGTGTTTGTGTGTGTGTGTTTGTGTGTGTTTGCGTGTGATTGTGTGTGTATTTGTGTTTGCGTTTGTGTTTGTGTGTGTAAATGTGTTTGCTTTTGTGTTTTTGTGCGTTTGTGTGCGTGTTTATGTGTATGTGTCTGTGTTTGTATGTGTTTATGTGTGTGTTTGCGTGTGTTTTTGTGTGTGTCTGTGAGTTTGTGTGTGTTTGTGTGTGTTTGTGTAAATGTGTGTGTGTATTTTTGTTTGTTTTTGTGTATGCTTTTGTGTGTGTATGTTTGTGTGTGTTTGCCTGTGTTTGTGTGTGTATTCGTGTTTGTGTTTGAGTGTGTGTTTGTTTTTGTTTTTGTTTGCGTTTGTGTGTTTGTGTTTGTGTGCGTGTGTATGTGTGTTTGTGTGTGTGTTTTGTGTGATTTTTTGTGTTTGTCTGCGTTGTGTTGTGTGTGTATTTGTGTGTATGTATTTGTTTGTGCGTGTGTGTTTGCTTTGCGTGTGTGTGATTATGTGTTTGTTTATGTGTGTTTTTGTTTGTGTTCGTGTGTGTGTGATTGTATGTGCGTGTACGTGTGTTTGTTTGTGTTTGTGAGAATGTGTATGTTTGTGGGTTTGTGTATGTATATGTGTTTGAGAGTATGTGCGTTTTCCTGTGTTTGTGTGTGTGTGTTTGTGTGTGCGTGTGTGTGTTTGCATCTGTTTGTGTGTGTGTAAGTGTGGTTTTGTCTGTATGTGTGTGTGTGTTTGTTTGTGTATGTGTGTGTGTGTGTGTTTTGTGTGTATTTTTGTGTGTGTTTGTGTGTGTGTGTTTATGTGTGTGCGTGTGTTTGTGTTTCTTTTGTGTTTACATATCTGGTTGTCTGTGTTTGTGTATCTGTGTATTTGACTGTGTATATGTTTATGTGTGTGTGTGTGTGTTTTGGTGCCTAAGTGTGTGTGTATGTGTGTATATGTGTGTCTTTATGTGTGTTTGTGAGTGTGCGTGCGTGTATGTGTGTGCACGTGTGTGTGTATGTGTGTGTGTGGCGCGTAGAGCCGCTGGTACCCACGAAAGTCCTTTTTTTCATAGGAAAATTTGAGTTTTCTATTTATAATACCGTCAATATTCTATACAGTTCAATCCGCAGGATTATCAAACATACTTCTCCTGCTTCCGGAATTGCAAACGTCTTGCATTTTCTCCTTAATTTGTTATTAAATTTTGTTGAGAAAAAGAAACATTTGTTTGTGTTGTTAATAACATTTTATCAAGAAAAAGTAATATGGATGGGATTCAGTTCATTAACTTACCTTCATTAATTGGAATTTTGATAAGATACCGATGCATAAGATACCATAAACACATAAACATAAAGATACCATAAACACCGTGTCTTTTCAGTCTCCAAAAAAAATTGTCCGCATTTTTGGTTTTAAACTCAGGAAACCGTCGGTATAATTGGTTCCAAACCACAACAAATCATAAGAGAACTAACTCAAGATAGTTCTCTTATGATTTCTTGTGGTTTGGAACCAATTATACCGACGGTTTCCTGAGTTTAAAACCAAAATTGCGGACAATTTTTTTGGAGACTGGTTTCCTGCGTTTGAGAACCGAACAAACTGTAGGATTGGAATCTTTAACTAAAATCTGTCTTCTAAGATGGACTGAATTTTATACTGACCTTGATTGTTCACATGAATGTAGTCACAAGAATAATCGCGACCAAATTCAGATTGAAGAGAACCGTCCAGTTTGTGATTATTGACACTGGCATTGAATAACTTATTTTGAACAGAAAGATCTGACATGTTCCAGTCAGAATCTGACATGTTCAAAGCGAAACAAAGCAGTTGCTCTTTCTTGCTCTTTTTATGCCATTCAAAAGCTTAGAAATTCACGTTGCTTTATTATCAAAATGGCCAACCAAGAGAACTTTACTACAGGAAACATTTCCGAACTGAAACAAATTATTGAAAAACTTACAAATACTGTAACAAAGCAAAACCTAGTCATACAAAATCTTACGGATCGTCTCGAAAAACTTGAGAATAACCAAATTACTTCAGAAAACAACATTTATCAGAGATATCAAAGAGAGATATCAAAACAGACCGTTTCTTATTTTTCTTATTTTTTTTAACATCGACATCCCAGCTGATGGTAATGAACTCGCACCAATTTTACAAACAGTAAACAACATCTTACAGGTTAGTTTGAATCCCGACGAAATCTCGATTGCCCACCCACTAAAAAATGGAAACATTGCGCCTATTATTGTTCAATTTTTGTATTTGAAACAAAGGGACATAATTCTGAAACGTGCTTCATGGTTAAGAGGTCTGAGAAATTCGATGGGGAATCCTATTTTCATTCATGAACGACTGGCGAAAAAGGATGTTATCATTGAGAAAAAAGCTCGAGAACTGGACATTCACTATAAGATTAAGAAATCAAACTTATGGGCTTTTGATGTTGAAAGATATCAACCAGTTGATGACATCAGCGAGCTCCCGGATTATCAAAGGAGACAACAAAAGAGTTTGCAAACTGTACAAAATGGTACTCCATTCATGAATAACAAAAGAACCCATGCTTTTTCGCCTGATATGGACGCAACAAACAATGGAAATGATATACCAATGAACAAAAAACAAAATATGTACGGTGTTTCATTTCAGCAAAACAAAAGTTATGCATCAAAAAACTAACATTCACAGTCTTGCCTGTTAATATCCGGTCTCTAAACAAACACCTTGAGGAACTTCAGGTTTTTTTGCAAACATTTGAGTCCCTACCAACTGTGATTTGTCTTGTTGAAACTTGGATACAAGAGGGTTCTCATGAAGAACACTTCAATATATCAGGTTATCAGAAAATAATTGCTAAAAACAGGGTGGGAATTGGTGGAGGAGTAGCCATGTTTTGCAGGGAGGATATTCTTCTGTTAGATAGCTTTCCAACGAACTATGATGAGAGGCTAGGTATAAAAATTAGAACAAATAACGAAAACTATACTTTGATTACATACTATATTCCCCCTGGGTTCAATAAAAATCAGTTCTTGACTGAATTTGACAGCTATCTTGAGACTATGGTGGATGCGAACCAAAATCTTATTATATGTGGAGACTTCAATATAGATCAGCTATCTCTGACTCCAATAAAAAAGCGATTTGAAGATGTTATCTCTAGTAACGGTATAAACCTAATGGATTCGGGTATAACTAGAGAAATGTCGACAACAAAATCATCCCTCGATTTATTTCTGACAAATATCAACAAAAATCAATGCATAGTAAATTCTATCAGCTACGACATCACAGATCATTATCCAGTGTTTTTCAGTCTAACAAAAAAGATGATTAAACCCAAGATAAAAGCGTCTAAACGTCGCAGTATGTCTGCCTTCAACAACAAAATACTGTTTGAAAAATACAAAAAGGAACTGGAAAACAATTTAATCATATATCAGAACAACAATACGGATCAATCTTTCAACGCATTTTGTAACTGTTTACATTTTGTAGTCGACAAACACCAGCCTTTGGTTGAAATAAAAAAAATAGGAATCAATGGGTCACAAATCGACTAAAAAATCTTTTTCCGAAGAGAGACAATGCAAGAACAAAATGGTTGAGAACGAAAAACAACATCGATAAAAATAGATATCTTCAACTGAAAAGCAAGAGCACTCAAATCATGAAAGACACAAAAAAAACTTTTCATACAAAACAAAATTCCAAATTGTGGTAGGGACTCAAGGAAAATGTACGAAAACATAAACAAATTGATAGGCAGGAACAGAAGAAGTGATGTGAGTTATAACCTTGTTTTCAATAATATTGTAACTGATGACCCCAGTAGCATAGCTTATTATTTCAATGAACCTTTTGTAAATGTTGCAGATGAAATAGTAAGCAAATTACTTCAAATAAGCTCTCCTTCATCTAATTATGCTGAAGAACAATCTATGATGCTACATGAAACAAATGTAGTAGAAGTGCTTTCACAAATAGCCAGCCTACAAAATTCTTTTGCGCATGGTGTGGATCTGATCACTAACACCTTCATTAAGAGATTTGACAGAACTTTAGCCCCATTTTTAGTTAATTATATCAACGAATCTTTTTTGAGCGGAGTTTTCCCAAATAGCCTAAAACGAGCAACTATCCAACCGCATTTCAAAACGGTATCAAATCTGATGCCAATAACTATCGACCAATTTCAATTTTGCCCTCTTTGGGAAAAGTAT
Organism: Convolutriloba macropyga; assembly: GCF_964194025.1. Classification (NCBI taxonomy): domain Eukaryota; kingdom Metazoa; phylum Xenacoelomorpha; order Acoela; family Convolutidae; genus Convolutriloba; species Convolutriloba macropyga. Next base: position 14,518 of record NW_027449162.1, read on the forward strand.
TTGAAAAAAATTATGAAAATAAAAATTCTCAACTATATAGAGAAATTCAAAATTCTTGTTGAAAATCAGTTTGGTTTCCGTAATCGGAGATCAACAGTTGATGCACTCGTAAATGTAGTGGAAAACATAAGTTTGGAAAAAGAAAATGGGAACAATAGCACCACGGTCTTCCTAGATTTGAAAAAGGCATTCGACAATATTAATCACTCGCTGCTGTTGATAAAATTAGAAAACTTTGGAATTAGGGGTCAGGTTTTAAACTGGTTTTCTTCATATCTCAAATCAAGAACACAGTGTGTTATATGGAAAAATAGAATATCGAAAGAACTAATAGTAAAAAATGGAGTTCCTCAAGGTTCTGTTCTGGGTCCTGTTTTATTTATACTGTACTTTAATGACTTTGTGGACGCTTGTAAATTATCCACTCCGTATTTTTTTGCCGATGATACCAGCCTCCTTTTCAAAAACAGACCAACCTCTGAAGAATTAATTACTGAAATTCATTCAGTTTCACACTGGCTACATCAAAATAAATTGGATTTAAACGAGTCAAAAACTTTTTTAATGATTTTTTTTGAAACTAAAGCAAACACAAACATTCAAAATTGCCCAGTTCAGAAGTGCAATACCAACAAATATCTAAGAGTAATTTTAGACGCGAATTTAACTTTCGAAAAACAGGTGGAATCCATTTGTTTAAAATGAAGAAGTGGATCGGAATAATTGCAAGGCTAAGGAGAACTTGCAGTCGCAACACCGTTTTGATGTTCTACAAAACTACAGTGGTACCAATTTTTGAGTATGGACTTCTTATTTATGGTGGAACAACGTTGAAAAAGCTTCAAAAAATTGAACGGTTACAAAAGTAATTTTTAGAATTGTCTTTAGAAAGAAACCAAGTGACTCCATCTTTGATACTTTATTCGAGTTCAAAATTTTGACAATTTGTGAATTGTACATAAAACATCTGCTTTCATTCAGCCTTAAATCATACTTTGGGTTACATTCAAACAAAATGATGAATGAGATTTTGACCGCAAATCAAAATTTTTCGTACAATACTCGCTCGAAAACCACTCGCATTATACAAACAAAAACGTCAAAAAGAATTTCAACTCGGACATCTCTGGGTTATCGCGGTAGAATTTTGATAAATTTTCTACTGAAACAAAAAATACTACCTCAGCTTGAACAAGAGACCATGTCCTGTACAAATGTTAAAAAACTAGTCAATGCACTTCAATATAGCTTGATCATTCAAAACGATACGTTAAAAAAACTTGTCTTTAAATAAAATCTGGGCGCTTAATTAAGATACGTTAGTATTTGCAAGCGTCAACTCCTGATGAAATTTTGGATTTATGGATTTTTAATAGTGGATTCTGCTGTGTCCACAACTTCTGCGTGCTTTATAAATTAACAGGAGAAATTCAAATTAAATTAAATTAAAGAATCTGAAAAGCAGAAATTTAATCTTGTTAGGGAAAACTTTACTATTAGGCATTGACTGACTTAAAACCAGGAGGCGGCTATCGAAATCAAATAGAGATCAGCAGGAAAACACGGCGCATTTTAAGCTACAATTTCATGCAAAATCTCAGATATAGCTTGCTTTATTTGCATCCACCAACGAAAGAGTTAAAAGATCTCGATTGTTTCAGTAAGTAGTAAATTGCTTCAGTTAGTGTTGTTTGGACAAAAAGAAAAGTTTACAGATCAATTGAGCAATCTAGTCATTTAACAAACAATAGTCGAATTTGCGTAAGTAGGATTCTATCTAAATTTTGAGCATATACTTTTGTGATAAAACATAATTTTACCATAAATTGAGCACTTGCCATCTTAACAAAAAACCGTTTGTAGGTTCTTCCCCAGACTAATCTGCTCAAATTGAGGTCTTCTGAGATCAGATTTTAAGTTAGGTTAAAAAGAAATTCGCACAAAGATTGCAACAGATGACCCACAACAACTGTGGGTGCATTCAACACTGTTTTTTCTCGAAAGAAAACTGTCCTTGGACAAAAGTGCGAAGACGACATTGAGAGTATTATAATTGCCTACTTATAGAAGACCTGGATAGACTGAGCAAACCCATGTGGTATCCAGGGGCAAACCAGCTGGAGACCTGCAGCAGAAACCCTATTCTACAGGATGCGCCAGTTGATTCTAGTGCTTTTATTAGTTTGGTGGCACTTGACAAGCTGGGTTGTTGAGTGAACACCGACCAAGTTTTCTTTTCACCTGAATCTTTAGCTCAATAAATTTTTGTTGATCTAATAATTATATAGTTGGCTTGCCAACCTGCTACAGTTCTCAATTTCTGAGTCACCAATTCTGTACATTTATTTTTAAAATTTGGAACATTACCCTGCATTGACAGTTATTATAAGAGGCAGTAAAAACCCAAAAAAGTTTTAATTTTCAACTGGATTAAATAAACAGCCTCCGTACAACATTTGAGAAGTAATTGAATGGCTCAGTATGTCTCAACACCTTGCCTACTGGGCTTTCACTCAGGATCATAAAATCTTATACTAAAGTTTTCCAAGCAGACTTGCGGAACTGATTAACAATAGCTTTTGTCCGACAGATTCAAACTCTATATATACCGACGATACCGAAAAGAAAAACCAAACAAACCAACTATTTCCTACGTTTGAAAGTTAAACCTATCGATGATTTACAAAGTTTTAAAAATCGAACATACAGCCAATTTCCTCCTAGGTTTGAAAAAACATACCGGCGATACGGAAGAAAAAACTTAATGGCTTTCGTCGTTTTTGTCTAACTCAAACCCAACATACCGATACCCCCCCCCCTCACCCCATTCCCTGCTGATAAAATTGACCATTTGAAGTTTGGAGCCATGGAAAGTTTAGCTTGCAACTTAATTTTGATCAGCCCAAATCTCATTGATCATTACTTAATTGTTCAAAGTAGTTTGAGCTAAAATATTAAATGTGTACAGGTACTGCAACCCGTCGAGACAGGCTTTTAACGAGCCAGGACTAATGCAGGCAGAGTGTGTGCATGAGTACAATGCGATGTGTCAGAATGAGCTGGACATGAAACTCAGAGACCAGATCATAGTCACGCGCATCTCTTCCACAGCAGAGACTATGTGGTGGTTTGGGAAAAACATAGGAGGAGGACACAACAGCGAAAGGAGATCCATGACCGTAAATATTCCCCACTCAACTGTTTCTTAACTAAATTAGAAAACAAAAACTCAAATCTTTTGTTATTAGATTATAATCTGGTAACAAATTAAATTGATTCTGGAATAAAGCTTATTTTAGATGGCTGAATGAGTGGTTGTTGCTCTGTTTGATTTGCTTACGATTTACAAAACACCCAAGACTCTCTTCACGTACAACGACGATCTATGGTAGCATGCAGTACATTACAATTAGAGCTGGGCCTAAAGGGTAGTTAGGGGGAAATTCTCAAAGTTGTTCAGGTTGCCCAATCTTCTTTTGGATATTCGTTTTTGTTGAGATCTCAGATTAGGAAAGTTGCATTTAATTCTCCTCATGAGGCTAACCAAAATTGTCATTGCTAAACTAGTATACACTAAACACGTCAGTAAACACGTTTTTTTTCACAGGTTGGCTACTTTCCCCACGACCACATCAAAATCCTCTCGACCACAGTAGACTTAGAGAAGTATTTCATCCGGAAGACCATTGGCATCACCAGTCCTTGTGCCAGTGCACCCCAGGTATCCAGCATATTCGGCAAAAATGTCCTCCAGCTCCGAAAGAAACTTGAGTGTCGACCGAACTTGGAGGAGCTGAAGAACCGGTCTCTCTACCAGGATAGAGCCAGTTTGGAACAACTCACCCACCCCGGATGGGAATACCCGGCGATAGTGGAAATGTGCACTGAATTTGTGCGCATTCACTGCATTGTTCAAGGTGTATATCGCAAAAGCAGCAACACGAGACGTTTGGCCCTCTTAAACGAAATGTTCTGGAGCAGGAAGTTTCCCAAGTCCATATCGGATTTGCTTGATTTCTGCGAGAACCCTGGCGATATCCTTTGCGTAGCGTCCTTTATCAAGCAGTTATTTCGAGACATGTCGGAGCCTTTGATAACTGGAACCTTTTATTCCTCTTTACTCAATGAATACAACCACAGATTCTCAGGAACATTCTTGGGAGAAGACAATTCGAGAAATGAAGCGTACTTCACGTTGTTTCTCAAAGGTCTAGTCAAACAGATGAAACCAGTCAACAGGAACACACTTTTACTCTTAGTGTCTCATTTTCGCAAACTTCTAGAACACGTTGAGACAACCCGAATGGATGCAGAGAATTTGTGCAGAGTTTGGGCACCAAATTTGTTCCCCCACGTGACCAGAGTTGACACTGATAACCCCTACAATACTGTAGCACCCGTGAAGGCTCAGACTTTTATGCTGGTTTGGGTAATAGAGAACGCGGTAGAAATTTTTGAACTGGACAAAATTCCATTTCAGATAATGCAGCGTAGCTACAGTAAAGTCAATTTAGCGGATATATAGTTATTAAATTTCTGCTTAGCAAGCTCGTAATCTCTGAATGTATTTGTTGACAGGTAACCGTGGTGTAAAATCACTATCCTCTAAATTTGTTGCAAAATATTTATATTACAATTTGAGCTTGAAATGTATACGTATTTCATAGTTTTCATGTTTTGTTTTTATTCCACAATCATTTTTCATTCAAAACTGTTTTATTTGGTATTTTTAGTGAAAACTAAAATAACACGTGCACTTTTTTTTTGCCATCTCAGATTGACGTGCCAGAGCAAAGCGACCTCTAATCAAACCTGATCTTCGAGCGAAGGAACTCTCCGGAACAGGGTCTGGATTTCTGTTCAAACGAACATGGGGAGCATGGACAATGCTCTGAATAGAGTATGATTAAGCAGGAATTCTGCACAAAAGTCTGATCATAGACATTTGCGAGCGGATGATATTCAGATCAGAGGTAAATCTGAGCATACAGAAGTCTTTTCAGAGAACTTTAAACTGTTTTTTATTATTTGACTGAACTATATCTTGCCTCACCCAAGAATCAACAACCCGGATCATAGTCTCAGAGTAAACCAGTACTGAATCATGAACTTTCAATTCTGGATTTTTACTATGGCCATATTCTGATCATGTCACTTTTAACACTGTCAAGAGAAAAAAAATCAGAGAAAAAATTAGGATGTCTGAATTGTACCTGGCCAGTTTCCCCAGCAAATTCTGGAAGTATTATAAAAAATTTTTGTCAAGAAAAAAGTCTCGGCAGAGATTTTGACAGAATTAGGGAAAGTTCTAGTTAAAAAAATGGCAGCAACAATAATGAATTTTAAAAAAAGATGGTGCCAGCAGGGCTGTTAGCCGACATACAGTTATTTTGTTCGGTGTTTTACGACAGTAATATACAGTGTTTTACGACAGTAATCTCATCGTCATGCTGAAAAAGTGCATAGTAGAAAACATCGGAGTATAGACTGCACATAATGAGGTAGGATCATACTCTTAGGATACACTGATACAGTACTTGGCCGACGATATTCACTTCAATTGGAATGCAATGTTTCAGTACTGATACGCTATGGGACCAGTGTCCGGGAATATAGTTGTGCTCTGATCAAAACTATGGACTTCAGCCGCTGATAAAGCCAGTCCTCTCTATAAGTAGGTTAAAAACTGTAGATCAAGACATTTTATATCAAAAACTGTAGAATTTATTAGGGACGATAGTTTGTAACAATGACAATAAAAAAAAGAAAATTTTTAACCATTGCGTTTAAAAAAACGGACCGCATTTGATTATAATCAAACGAATGGTATTTTTCTGGAAACAACAATTCTTATGGGGTGAATATATTACAGCTATACCAAAGGACTCTTCAATCTTTATCACTAGTCTCCGATTAGATGGTTTCCAGCGCTCTTGAATTAGATCAGTAATAACTCTGAGCACCAGTGGGTTTGGTTAAAGGGTTGTTTCTGGCACTTGGAACTCTGACCAGTTCTGAATAATGATTGGGGTGGAGCAGCAAGATTGGGATGTTGTTTGGATCTGGAAAAGCCTGATCATAGATGATTTTGAGCGAAATTCAAGTACACGAAAAAATTTGAGCACAAAAAAGTCTGGACAATTGTCTAGGGCGAGTCTGAGCAGAAATCAATTTAAACGGTTCAATCAGAGCGACAAAATTTGCTTGGGGACAGTCTGATTAAAAGTCACCCAATTAGGCCAAGCTGTTTCTTAAGTTGGAAGTTGCAGAAAAACATAAAATGCGATAGGATTAAACATTTGTAATTTCAATGTTTCGTTTGAACATGAACGTCAAGAAAAATTAAACGAGGGACCATTCCACGACTGTCATGAAACGTATAAGTGGATTTTTTCTTTTGAACAAAGTCCCCTCGTTATTCCCAAAGACAGCAGTATCTCTTAACCAAAAGTTTATTGAAAAAAATTCAGAAAAAGTCACACTCACTAAAGTATTGGCTAAAGTATTGGCTAATGGCTAAAGTATACTTTTTGGGGCCCAAAACAGAAAAAATTGAAGTTAATAGTTGTTTGAAAAGTTTCACAATATTCTGATTTGTTTGTTTTTTTTCACAATATTTTTGGAAAGAAATTTTTCCGATTTTTTTGCAATTTAGATCAATCTGGTTATCGTGTGATCAGGCTCGATGACAAGGCTCTACGAGATTTTACCTCAAAAAATCTTTTACAGCTTTCCGTTGAAGTCAATTCTATTTGTCGTCAAACACAAAAAAGCAAACTCTTGACCAGTTGAAGTAAAAAAAAATAGCAAAAAAATCCAAAAGATAAAAAAAGACTTCCGAATTATAGTCAATTTTTTATTGAGTTATTTAAATTGTAAGTTTTTTAATCATTTAGTTACCAATGCATCTTTATGAAAACGTTGACAAAAATAATATACAGATTTTCAAACCTTTTTGATTTTGCTCTTGGCAACTTAAACTCCGTTCTAAAACTATTTATTCAATTTTTTGAGAATTAGCTTTTTTAAATTTTGCACTTTATATTTATTGCCTCGTTCTTGTTTTCCTCGAACTATTTAAGACCTGATCATCACCAGAACAAATTGAAAACAGGTTCAATAGATTCTTAGTTTTAAAAAATGAAACCTTTGTCAACTTAATTGTAAAAAACATAGTGCATGACCGCTTACAAGCTCGTTAAATAAAAAAGATTTGTAATGCACAAAAATTGTTTTCTAGTTAACCAAACGGGTTTCTGATAAGAATTTATTAGAAAAAACTCTGAAAAAGTGACACATACTAATGTATTGGCTAAGGCATTGGCTATTGGCTAAAGTACACTTTTTAGGGCCCAAACAAAAAAAAAGTTGAAGGTGATAGTTGTTTGAAAAGTTTTGATTACGGGTTCAACAATCATCGGACATTTTTGTATTTTTTCACAATTTTTTTGGAAAGAAATTTCGCCGATTTTTTTTTGCAATTGTGATCATGCTGATTATCGTGGGATCAGGCTCGATGACAAGACTCTACAAGTTTTATGTTGAACAAAAAATATTTTAACGCTTTCTCTTGAAGTCAATTTTTTTGTCGTTATGTACAAAAATGCAAACTCTAGTTCAGTTGAATTGAAAAAAATGACATTAGTGCAAAAATTAAAGTCAATTTTTGTTCAGTTATTTAAAATGCACGTTTTTTTTGAACCTTAAGTTACTTGTGCATCCTTATGAAAACGTTAACAAAAAAATAGTTGACCGATATTCAACTTTTTTTGATTTCGCTCTTGGCAACGTAAAGTTCGTTCTAAAACCGCTCATTTTTTTGTGAATAAGCTTTTTTAAATTTTGCACTTTATATATGTTACTTTTTTCTTTTTTCCTTGAACTATTTAGGACAAATTTATGAACAAATGTATGATGACAGGTTCATTAGATTCTTAGTTTTAAAAAAATGAAACCTTAATAAACTGAGCTGTATATAACATTTTGCATGACCGCTTACAATCTCGTGAAATACAAAGATTGGTTGTGCACAAAAGTTATTTTTTAGTCAACCAAACGAGTTTTTGATAAGAATTTGTATTCTTATTTTAAACAAGCATCTTTCTTCTAAACATACTGGCCCATGCGTAATCTGTATGATTTGTCTGTATGATATTATGTATGGATGTAAGTGCTCTCAAAGCCGAGCTTAAATAAGATTTCCGTATTTGGTAAGCGAACAAATGGAGCTGTACGTCGACATATGCTGTCATACAACATTTTTATAAACCATTTGTTACATCAATTGTAAACCGAAAATTTGACATGGATTTGGAATCTTCATTGGGTATTCAAAATGATTAACAGCATTTCCTTACATCAATTCTGCCTGGGAAAAGTGACGTTTCTCTGACGTCATCATCAACCAATCAACGTTTGAAAACTGACCTGCACAACAAAAAGAAGGAACAGATTATAAATAGAGCTTGAAAAATTACCGACAAATCAGACCAAACTCAATAGAATCTTCTTTTTAGAACAATTTGCAGTGCGTTCTGAAGACAAGTTCTTGAGCAGTAAAATACTACCGCGTCTTATTTTGTACAAAAATTTTCGAGCAGTATATGAACTGTCACTGTTTCTAGTGTCTACAAAATGCTTGAGGTGAAATTCATCCACTAATGTAAATCGACCGACTCAACAGGGCAACAACAGCACGGCGAAAAAAAAGAGCAATTAAATCAAGAAATTGAAGTGCGAACACTGCTTGACAGGACTAAGCAAAGCAAAAACGAACAGCAACCAGTAATGCGAGCATAATAGGCAGAGAACATCTTCAGTCAACAGTTTATAAATACGACAAAAAATTTTGGGATTCATTTGAAGAATTTAACGCTAAACGATTATTTGGCTGCAAACTTCCTGAAAATTCAGATTAACTCAGCAAACTAATGGTTCTCTAATAAGAGACTGTTCATCTACTAGAGAAAGGAATCGTCAGATGATTGGAGCGTCGCAACAATCTTTCAAACCACCCAGCAAATTTTGCTGAAGATTATCTACAGCCGGCAAGGGAGTACAAAGCAGATTCGTATAATCATTAGCCCAAGCATATTAGCAAAGTCTCACAACCACCAAATAAAACAGAGCAAAGCAACACCAGTCAAGCAGTGAACGAGAACGAGAGTAAAAACAATTAATCAACTGACAACGCAGTTGCTCGAACGATGCAAAATGTAACGGAGGCGTGAAGAACGGAGAAAGAATTTCGATAAATATGCAACATGACCCAGCATGGTTTGAATGAGGGAAAAAAGAGCTGAAAACGCGCGCGAAGGAACGCAAAACCAAGAAACAAAGCGAAAGAAAAGCGTGAACAGGAGCGCAAAACTTGAAGAACAGAATTAGAGAATGATGATGATCGTTCAGAGTCAAACTGTGCTTGATCCACTGGAATCCAAGAAGAGGTGATCTCTTACAGTGGGCCAACAGAATTGACAACACTCTAACGCCCGACAGATCAAGAGCTCGCTTCGAAGGAACCCCTGAACGGAGCAGACATAGCCACTTTTCGTGATATCGAGTTTCACGCAATCGTTCATTGAGCATTGTGAACTGTGACGCTTCATCCAGAGCTGGTTTGCGATACACCAGTTGATATTTGTGTAGCTGTAAACTACCAAAGCTGAGACTGAACAGTACAGAGGTTCAAAAGGGACTCGCCAAAGTACTGGACGAATCCGAAATGAAGAGTTTGTTTGTTAAAGAATGGTAATTGCTGCATCATTCAGTGTTAAACCGCAACAAACCTGTCAAATTAATAATGAAACCTTAGCAAACTTAGCTTTAAATAACATATTGAATGGTCGCTTACCAATTCGCGATAAGCAAACGAGTGGTTGTGCACTTGAAGATTTATTGTAATTAAGCGAATTCTTTTTACCGGATCATGGGTAATCTGTATGATTTGTAGATCTTCAAAAAACGATTGAAGCAAAATGGAAAGCAATATGAAATTTGCGGAAAGGTGTCACCTGTAGCTAATAGAGAGCAAATAGTGAAAAATATCGAAACAACGAAAGAAATCATAATAGATCAATGGTTCTGGGAGGTAGCAGAATATTTTTAATAGGTTGACTACTAAACAAGGATCGATTGGCATTTCTTTATTTTTTTGAAACAGTTACATTTGTTGGAGCATATTTTCTCTCAATTACGCACCAAAGTCTAGACAATTTGAAGGTTTGACATAGTTAACAGAAATTCCTGACGTAAATTGTGCATGGAAAAAGTGGAGGTTCTCTGTTGTTATTTTCAACCAATCAACGGCTGAGAATTGACCTCCACAACAAAGGGAACATGAGGGAGCTTGCAAAACTATCAGAAAACTAGACAGAAATCATTTTTCTCTTACTAAAAAGACATGCAACTCGCATTGAAGCACAATTCTTGAGCAGTAAATTATTAATTTGTCTTGTATTGAAAGAAAATCCAGCAGGAAATCAACAGTTACTAAGTCTTGTGTCTTCAAATTGGTTGAGGTGAAATTCAACTTATACTACAACACCTTCCAATATTTGGAGTTGTGAGTGCAAAGCGCTAAGCGCAACTTAGTTTTTAGTTCAAATACTTTAGCAAAACAGTTCTCGGAAGTATATCTTTCTGTTGGATTTGATCAGATATTGGAGTGAATTGTATACATAAATAGATCCCGTTTACTGTTCTGTAGTAAACGCATTCTAATTCGATATCAAAGAAACCAAGATCTGCACGAAGTTTAAGTGAACTTGTAACTAAATTGTAAAAATTAGGTGGATATGCTGTTACAATACCAAATTCCAAAAACCAATATCCGGACAGATTTGTTGCCGCTGAAAAAACTGAGCGGTGTAAGCCTTTCATTGTAAGTAGTGGGCAGAGCAGCCGTCACGTTTGGTCCGACAACAAGGAAAGGGGAAGGCAAAATGCTGTTCAATCGGATGAAGAGATTTCCAACGACATCCACTCTTGTAAATCGACCGAATCAACAAAGCAACAACAGCAAGGCAAATCGAAAAGAGCAATTCAATTAAAAAATTGAAGTGTGAACCCTGCTTCAAAGGAATAAGCAAAGCAAAAGCGAACAGCAACCAGTAAAACAAGCACCATCAGCAGAGAACATCTTCAGTCATCAGCTCACAAATACGACAAGAAGTTTTGGGATTGGTTTGAATAATTTAACAACACTAAACGAAGATTTAGTGTTAAACCAAGATAAAACTACTGAAAGAAGAACGTGAACAGAATCGCAAAACTAGAAGAACAGAATTAGATAATGGTAATGATTGTTTTGAATGAACCAGTGCTTGAGACAAATTACCGTTCCACTGGAATTCAAGGAGAGGAGATCTCTTCCAAAGGGCCTGGAATTGACAATACTCTAACGCCAGACAGAACAAGAGCTCGCTTCTAAGCAATCCCTAAACTGACCAGACGTAGCCACTTTTCATGATATCGAGTTTCACGTAATCGTTCATGGAGCATTGTGAACTGGGACGCTTCAACCAGAGCTGGTTTACGATACACCAGTTGATATTTGGGTATCTGTAACCTACCAAAGCTGAGGCTGAACAATTTCGATTTGAACCATATCATTGGCGTCAGTCAGTCAAAGAGGGAACTGCATGCCCAAAAGGTGCCAGAGAGTACGTCAGTTTACAGGCAAGCGCTACAAATTAGGAAAGCTGTGGAGTGAACCAGAACAAAAACCTAGAGAACAACTGTAGCCCAGTCTTGGGTCAGCTTTACTCATTGAAGTGGAGATTCCAAATTGACCCAAACCTGAAAAGTTTGTATCAACAGTCAATCGGTACAGGCGTTCAAAAAGGACTCGTCAAGATATTGGGCGAATCCGAAAAGAAGAGCTCGTTTATTAAAGAATGGTATTTGCTGCATCATTCAATGTTAGACAGCAACAACCCTGTCAAATTAATAAAGAAATCTTAGCAAACTTAGCTTTAAATAACATATTGAATGGCCACTTACAACTTTTTGAACAGCAAACGAATGGTTGTGCACATAAATAGTTTTCTAGTTATCCAAATGGCTTTCTGATAAGAAATTGAAAATTTGTTGTAATTAAACGAATTCATTTTACCGGACCATGGGCAGTCTGCATGATTTGTAAATCCTCAAAAAACGTTTGAAGCAAAACGGAAAACAATGTGAAATTTTCAGTATGGTGTCACCTATAGCTAACAGAGAGCAAATAAGGAACAATATCGATACAACGAATGCAATCATCATAAATCAATGGTTCTGGGAGGTAGCAGAATAATTTTAATAGGTTGACTCCTTAACAAGGATTGTTTGGCATTTCTTTATTTTTTTGAAACAGTTACATTTGCTGGAGTATATTTTCTCTCAATTACACACCAAAGTCTAGACAATTTGAAGGTTTGACATAGTTAACAGAAATTCCTGACGTAAATATGCATGGAAAAACTGGCGGTTCTCTGTTGTCATTTTCAACCAATCAACGGCTGAGAATTGACCTGGACAACAAAGTGTACACGAGGGAGCTTGCATAACTATCAGAAAACTAGACAGAAATCTTTTTTTTCTTACTAAAAACACATGCAATTCGCATTGAAGCACAATTCTTGAGCACTAAATTACTAATGTGTCTTGTATTGAAGGAAAATCCAGCAGCAAATCAACTGTTACTGTGTCTTGTGTCAACAAATTGATTGAGGTGAAATTCAATTTATACTACAACAACTTCTAGTACTTGGACTTGTGAGTACAAAGCGCTAAGCGCAACTTAGTTTTAGTTCAAATACTTTTGCCAAACAGGTCTTGGAAATATATCTTTGTGTTCGATTTGTTCAGATATCGGAGTGAATTGTACAAATAAAAAGATCCCGCTTTGTGTTCTGTTGTAAAACCATTCCAGTTCGGTATCAAAGAAACCAAGATCAGCGAGAAGTTAAAGTGAATTTGTAATTCAAGCGTGAAAATTAAGTGGATATGCAGTTACAAAATCGAATTGCAAAAACCAATATCTGGACAGATTTGTTGTCGCTGAAAAACACTGGGCAGTGTAAGCCTTTCATTGGCAATTGTGGGCAGAGCAGTGGTCAAAATTGGTCCGCCAACACGGACCTGGGAAGGCACACTGCTGTCCAATCTGATGAAGAGAATTCCAACAAAATCCACTAATGTAAATCGAGCGAATCAACAAGGCAACAACAGCAAGGCAAATCGAAAAAAGCAATTTAATCAAACTATTGAAGTGCCGACCCTGCTTCAAAGGAATAAGCAAAGCAAAAGCAAAAAACTTCCAGTAAAACAAGCATTATCAGCAGAGAACATCTTCAGTCATCAGCTCACACATACGACAAAATTTTTGGGATTTGCTTGAAAAATTTAACACCAAAAAAAAATTCGGCCACAAAATAGTTGAAAATTCAAGTCAACTCAGCAAACTAGAGGTTTTCTATCAAGAAATATATCTTTGTCTTCAATTTGTTCAGATATCGGATTGAATTGTAAACATAAATAGATCCCGTTTTGTATTCTGTAGTGAACCCATTCCAATTCGATATCAAAGAAACCAGGATCAGCGAGAAGTTAAAGTGAATTTGTAATTCAAGTGTAAAAATTAAGTAGATGTGCGGTTACAAAACCGAATTGTAAAAACCAATACCCGGACAGATTTGTTGTTGCCGAAAAAACATGGTGATGTAATTCTTTCATTGTCAATTGTGGGCAGAGCAGTCGTCACATTTCGTCCGCCAGCACGGACCTTAGAAGGCACAAGGCTATCCAATCTGATGAAGAGAGCTCCAACGACATCCACTCATGAGCAGTAGATTATTAATGTGTATTGTATTGAAACAAAATCCATCAGCAAATCAACTGTTACTGTGTCTTGTGTCTACAAATTGGTTGAGGTGAAATTCAACTCTTACTACCACAACTTCTAGTACTTGGACTTGTGAGTACAAAGCGCTAAGCGCAACTTTTTTTTAGTTTAAATACTTTTGCCAAACAGGTCTTGGAAATATATCTTTTTGTTCGATTTCTTCAGATATCTGAGTGAATTGTAATAATAAATAGATCACGTTTTGTGTTTTGTTATAAACCCATTCCAATTAGATGTCAAAGTAACCAAGATCAGCAAGAAATTAAAGTGAATTTGTAAATGAAGTGTAAAAATTAAGTGAATGTGCAGTTTCAAAACCGAATTGTAAAACCAATATCCGTACAGTATTGTTGTTGCTGAAAAACTGGGCGGTGTAAGCTTTTCATTGTCAATTGTGGGCAGAGCAGTCGTAAATTTGGTTAGCCAAAACGGACCTGGGAAGGCACAAGGCTGTCCAATCTGATAAAGAGAGTTCCAACAAAATCCACTAATGTAAATCGAGCGAATCAAAAGGGCAACAACAGCAAGGCAAATTAAAAAGAGCAATTCGATCAAAATATTGAAGTGTGGACCCTGCTTCAAAGGAATAAGCAAAGCAAAAGCGAAGAACATCCAGTAAAACAAGCATTATCAGCAAAGAACATCTTCAGTCATCAGCTCAAAAATAGGTCAAAAAGTTTGGGGATTTGTTTGAAAAGTTTAACACCAAAAAACAAATTTGGCCACAAATTAGTTTAAAATTCGAATCAACTCAGCAAACTATAGATTCTCTATTAATAAATGTTTATTTACACGAGGAAGGAGCCCCCAAGCACTTGGAGCGTCGCAACAAGCTTGCAAATTACCCTGTAATTTTCTGAAGAATACAGCCGAAAAGATATTTCTGGAAATACAGCCGACAAAGGAGTGCGTAGCAGCTTCGGATATTCCTTAGTCCGCATTAAGAAAGAGCAAATTTTGCTGAAGATTATCTACAGCCGGCAAGGGAGTGCAAAGAAGCTTCGGATAATCATTAGCCCAGGCATATAAGCAAAAGCTCACAACTAGCAGTTCATACAGAGCGAAGCAATAGCAGTCAAGCTGTGAAAGAAAGTTAAAAGCAAAGAGTAAAAACAACTATCCAACTCACAACATAGTTGCTCAAACAGTACAAATTGTATTAGCAGTCAGCGCTCAAGATACGAATATTTTTAAAAAGTCTCTTCAACGAAAAGGAGGCGTAATGAGCGGATGAGGAAGTTGGACTAAAATTTTCTACATTAAAAAACGCGGTTTGAACAAAGGTTGCAAGAGCTTAAAATGCAGATGAGGGAACTCGAAAACAAAAGTCACCTACTTGAAGACGAGCGTGAACAGGAGCGCAAAAAAACAACAGCATTAGATAATAATTATGCTTGTTCTGAATTCATCAGTGCTTGAGCCAAATCCCCCTATCACCAGGTGTCTAAGAATAGTTTAGCAGAATTGACTAAAGTCTAATACCGGCAGATCAAGAGCTTGCTTTGAAGCAAACCCTGATTGAGCCGGCATAGCCGCTTCTTACAATATCGAGATTCACGCAATTGTTGGTCAAGCGTTAAGGAGCGGGTCGCTTCACTCAGAGCTTGTTTACGATACACCAGTTGATATTCGGGTAGCTCTAACCTATCGAATATGAAACTGAACAACTTCGTTGAGAACCTTCTCGAATGGTCGAAGTGGTCTAGTATGTTCATCGGTACGCTGCATAAGGGGCCGATATCAGACTCAGAGAAGATGAGCCAGCAATTTCAGCCAAATATGGAGTGCGCTATTTTAAGCAATCCTATGTTGCTGCTTGTAACGTTCTGGAGAAGAAAATTGGGAGGCCTAATGCGATCATCAACGTACAGCTGGAACGCCTTCGCAAGGCTAGTAAGGTGAAATCTCTAATAGAAAAGTGAACTCTGATCAGTTTGTCAGCCACTGTTGCCAGCTTTGTGAACGTGCTCAAAGAGTACAAGCAAATTGGTACTAAACAAAATTCCTCAATTTTTGAAGGAGATGTGGTCTGGATACAAGTTAATGATAAAAACGAAGACTGGCCTGATCTTGGTATGTTTAAAAAATTGCTCTCTAGAATATTAGTTGTGCATTATTCGGCGTTCAGAGAAGAGCAAAAAAGAAGAAGACCACAGCAGCAAGATCAGAGACAAACGTTTCTCGAAGAAATCGTGTTTCAGTGTGCGTTTGGATATGAAAGAAACAAAGCAATTGCAAAATGATCATTCTACATTAGATGATGGCGCCAACAAACTTTGGAATTGTCTATTATTCAGGAACAAGAGTTTGCATTATCGGTAGGCAGCAGAGATGAATTGGCTCTTATTTTATGGACCTGCAATCAAAGACTGTGAAGTCAAAGCGTTTGGTATAAATGGATGTACCTACAAGCACAACCGATTGTGACACTGAAAAAACCAAATTGAGGATTACAATCACTTAGTCAACATAAGCTCAGCAATAATCAACAAAAATATCGAAATTACAAGCTTTCTTCAGAAAATTCTTGCCTCAATACAGAGCCGTGGCAGCAGGTTGAACACATATGATTTTCACGACAGTAGGCCAATTATTTGTTTCACTGATTGAAGTGTGCCAGAGAATTTGCAAGCTCAGGGCATCAATCCTACTCTCAACACAGCTGGCAGACACGGAACGGAAGATTTGGAGATAGAAAGGGTCCGGCGCAATATAATTGGTTTACACTCAAAGGTGCATTGAATCAAAGTGTTAGCACATCCATCGATCATTTGGGAAACACATACATTGACTACAATAAACTGAAATAGAGCTTCAATCAATTGAGCAACATACCAAAGGAGAGCCTCAACTTCGTATTATCCTACAACGCCAATTGAACTACAAGCTACGAACGCGATTCGAACTTTTGGAAAATCTAACAGAATTAGGATGGGCAGTCAGTGAACCCGGGATATACAAGACAAAACTTTTGTGTTCTCGCTGAGTCTAAAAGTGGCTGAGAATATCCACACATGGTAGTACATAGATACCAGTGCCTCCAAAGACAACATCGTCAGTCAGTCAAGGAAAAAATTGCAGGCTTAATACATGTAAGAGAGTACAGCGAAGTTTACAGGCGACCGGTGCGAAGTAGGAACGCTGCGGAGTCGACCAGAAAAGAACCTACCGAACACGAACAACTACAGCACAGCAATGGGTAAGCTTTACTCATTGGGGCAGACATTCCAAACTGACCCAAAATTGAAAAGTTTGTATCAACAGTCAATCGATACAGACGCTGAGAAGGAACTCTTCGAGATACTGGGAGAACCTGAGGTGAAAAACTTGGCTGATAAATAATGGTATTTGTCACATCATTTAGTGCTAAGACCAAAGAAACCTGGCAAAGTAAGATTTATTTGCAATGCTGCATCAAAGTAAAAAGATGTATGCCTAAATGACAAGATATTAACAGGAGCCAATATACTACATCGATTGAGTGGAACAAAATTCAGACGTTGTGAAGGACCAATAGCCCTGACCACTGCCATCGAATCAATTTTTCCGCAAGTGCAAGTTCCTGAACAGGATTGAAGTTGCCGGAGGTTTCCTTGGAGCGCAAGAACTGACGAACCGGTCCGAAACCAGAGTCATGTAATTAAAGCTAGAAGTTCTCCAACTTGAGCAAATTACGCTCTCTCACTTTGGTGAAAAGATAAAATCACTAAAAATTGAAAACGAAGTTCCGAAAAGCAGCAAACTTTTATAGTTTTCTTCCTACAGTTGAATTACTCTTTCAAAACGAGAACATGAACAATCAACATGAAGGCAATGAGCATGTAAGAAAAATTGTTCTACAGAAGTTTTGAAACGAAAAAAAAACGCCTTATGATCAATAAAAAAGTGTGTTATCTGCAAAAAGGGCAGAGCACAAATAATAGCACCTGTACTTGCGGATCTATCCAAAGAGAAATTATATATTTCAGCAGCCTTCACAAATGTTGTAGTGGACTACTTTTCGGCCCCTTCATTGTGAAAAGTAGAAGAAGAAACGAAGAGCGATAGTGGTGTCTGTTCGCTTGTCTAACTGTACGAGCGATACATATCGAAGTTGCACCCAAGTTAGACACAGATGATTTTCTCAGTGCAAATATGTGATTCACTACACGAAGAGGCAAACCTAGTACAGTGATTAGCCAAAACGGAACTAACTTTGTTGGAGCTCAAACAGAAGCTGCTGAGTGCGTTGAGTCTGGGAACGAAGAAAAAATAGAAGAACATCTGAATTAACAAGAAATCCGATGGACGTTTAACCCTACCACAGCACTTCACTATAGAGGAGTAAGCGAACGGTTGGCCAGAATTTGCAAGAAAACAAGGTATGCATTTTTTTGTGAACTGATCATTCACCATGTCTGTTGTTGAAGAAACAATAAATGCAGGGCTTTTGACGCCCATCAGTTCAGATGCTAATGACTTAGAAGCATTAACCCCCAATCAATTCGTTGTTGGCAAAAGGAATTTTTTGTAAAATTGGACACATTTTGTAAAATGTAAAGACTACTTGCCAACTTTGAAGGATGAGCAAAACTTTGTTCTACGAAGAACAAAACCCTTATGGATGGCTATCTCGTTTGGTTGATTGATCATAGTGAACAGTGAGGATAATACAATCTACTGCGAGTTGCAGAGGCAATTGAGGGGTCTGACGGTGTGGTTCGATCAGTGAAAGTTCAATCAAATGACGGATTACACAAAAAAACTGTAGTAAAATGTGCCAGTTTACTAGCAGGCAGGATTATTTTGTTTGCGTTGGAAAGAGGGCTGGCGATGTTAATTCCTAGCTAAACTAAAACTTCCTCAGTTATTAAGATATCCAGCTCTAAGACGACATATGTTGTCATACAAAAAACGTTGAAATACGTCATCTTTAAAAACATTCGGTTTGATCAAATGTAAACCAAACTCTTGACGTGGATTTGGAGTATTTGGTGAGTATTCGACATGCTTTACAGCAATTCCTGTAGTCAGTTTTGCATGATGTTTCTCTCTCGTTATCTTCAACCAATCCACGGTGGAGAGTTGACATCCAAAACGGAAGGGAAAGAGAATAAATAGAGCTTGACAAAATAAGAAAAATTTAAACTAAACTCAAATCTGTTGTCTCAATAAATTAAGCATCATTGCGTTAATGTAGTGAGAAAAACACAATTTTGGAGCATAAAATTATTACTTTGCTTTGTAGTGAAATAGTTCTTAAGCAGTAAATCGTCTGTTACTGTGGCTTGTGTAAACATATTGACTGAGGTGAGATTCAACTGTCGCTAAAACAACTTCTGGCACTTGGATTTATGAGTGGAAGTCAGTAAGCGCAACTTAGTTTTTATTGTAATTATTTTTGAAAATTAATTGTTGAGGCAGGTACTTTTGTCTTTAATTTGTTCAGATATCGAAGTGAATCGATATACATAACTCGTTCCCGTGTTGTGTAATCTGTAGTAATCCCAGTCAATTTCGATATCAAAAAAAATAAGATTAGCAAATAGTCAACCTGAATTTGTAATGCAACGGTTAGAATATAGCGTAAATAGAGTTCTAAAAAAAATTAAACTGAAAAAACATAATATCCAGACCGGTTTGTAGCTATTGAAACGAACTGGGTGGTGTAAAGTTTTGTTTGTCAACAGTGCGGCCATTACAAGTGCCTCCGGACGTTTGTGACGAAAAATGACACTAGTTCAAATTCGCTTCAAAATGCA
Organism: Convolutriloba macropyga; assembly: GCF_964194025.1. Taxonomy (NCBI): domain Eukaryota; kingdom Metazoa; phylum Xenacoelomorpha; order Acoela; family Convolutidae; genus Convolutriloba; species Convolutriloba macropyga. Next base: position 34,144 of record NW_027449162.1, read on the forward strand.
TATCTATTTTTTGTCAATCCGATTAGTGTTTATATATATATATTTATATATATATATATATATATATATATATATATATATATATATATATATACAATATATGAAAATAATAGAAGTAGCTAAGCATAATAGAAGTAGCTAAGCATGACCGTGGGGGGGGGCAGGGGTAAAATGATGAACCTATCTCTGAAGGCTGAAATACTAAATCAGAAAGTGAGAACAACAGTGCTGCTACTTATCTTGATTACCCCAGAGGAAGTGCAATCAATTGTGAGAATTCATTATCCGCTCCAATGCATTTCTCTTGTTATAGATAATCTTATAAATTTAAAAAAACTTATCAAAATGTTTTTTATTTGTAAGCATTTTCTTGTACACTGCGTTTGCGCATAATATTTTGAATTCTGCAAAGAAAACACTTTTATTCAATTTTTTTTAGTTCAAAATGAGTTCATTTTTACCAGAACTCATCCTATTTACCCATAGAATTTGTCAATTTTTACAATTATTGATACAAATTACCAAAATTCTTAGAGAAAAGACAAATATCTTACAAAAATGTTGCCTATTTTATAAAGAGTTTGCCAGGAAGGAATTGATTATTCTTTGAGAAGAGTGGGTTATTTTTGGTTAAGAATTTGGTGTTTTTTGGGAGGCGTTTGTTTTTTTGTGCAAAAACAGTGTATTTTTTGGGAAGAACTGTTTTTTTTTTGGAGAAGATAAGAGTATTTCTGGGGAAAAAACAAAAAACTTTTTGTTTAAAATTGGGATTTTTTGGTGTGAATTGGGCTGTTTTGAATAAGAATAGTGTATTTTTTGGGAGGAGTTGAGCATTTTTCGGTCAAAATTTTTTTTTTTGGGATGAATTGTGTCTTTTTGAGGAAGAATCGGGTCTCTTTTTGACAAAAAACGGTTGTTTTTTGGATGAAATTTGGTAATTTTTGGAAAAAAGGTGGTAATTTTTGAGTAAATCGGGTAATTTCTTTGTAAAAATTAAAAAAAATTTGCAAGAATTGTGCCCTTTTGATAACAATTTGAGTAATTTGTGTCAATATTTGGTAAAAATTGAAGAATTTTTTTTAAATCTAAACAAATTTGTGATAATTCCAGTAAAAAAGAACTAAATAAATTTTAAGGAAACATGACAAAAAGTAATTTGTTTGAATAATTGACAATGTTATGCTCGATTGAAGTGTATGAGAACATGCTTACCAATGTAGGACTTGTGGTTAGGTTTTATCAAGTGGATAAAATCGGCTATAACAAAAGCATGCATTATAGCGAAATATTTATCACCACTGGATGCATTTCACCTGAGGTAATATGATAAAATGACAGCTCTATTGTTCCTGCTCTCTTTTCTGGTACAATCTTTATACAAAGGTGTATTATTTCAGTGTCCAGAAAATTTTCTTGATGACATTCAGTTTACTAAAGCGGCTCTGAGCGTGGAAAGCAAAGACGTACATACTGGTGTTAACACTTTTGATGGTATCAGCCCAAGACTTCTGGAGTCTGCTTTAACGTATTTAACTTTTCTTTTTTTTTCTGTTGCTGTGTTTGCAAATGTGAGTTTCCCAGTTTTTGGAAAAAAGCTGCCTGTACGACCAGATTTTAAAAGCAACAGCAAGTTAGATATCAAAAACTAGCGATCGATTGCCACGCCAGGCTCCTTGAGCGTATGGCGTATAAGCAGTTCTCGGTTTTACTGCAACAAAAGCATTGCGTTGAGCAACATGGTCTGAAGAAAATTGTTCAACCATCACTCAATTGCTTCTCTACTTCCACAAATTGTATGAGTTATTTCGGTCAAAGAAAATTCCGATGACATTTTATCTCGACAAAGCAAAAGCCTTTGATACCATCAATTTTAATAGAATACTTCTAAATTTTTTCCGAATGAGATTTGATAAGGTTTCATTGAGGTTTTTAGTTCCAATTTTGACGGAGCGAATATCTTGGGGCAAATAGGTTTTGCGACCAATCCCCAGCGGTCGGCCCCAAGGGTCGATTTTTACAGTTTGTGTTTCTTCAGTTTATATAAATGATCAACCCAAAATAATTGTCAATGAGTGCTATTTTATACGCGAATGACACAATAAATTGTCAGCACTGTGGACAATAAAATGCAGCTGGAAAAAATTATATTGAAAATGCTAAAGTTTGGAGCAAGTAGAACAGGTTAAACTTCAACTTTTATAGCTGGTGCAATTTTCTGTACAAAAAATCAAGACAAGCAGGTTTCGCGTCTTCCTACCAACGGAACACTCTCACAGGAAAGACACTTCAAAGACCTAGGCATATATTTTAAGAAAAAATATCGCGGGATTATTGCTTAAGTATTGATCCACTAAAAGGTTATCAGTAGCTTGGCTATCTAAAGAGATCAATTCCAAGTGAAACAAGTATGCCAAGTAAAATGCAACCTAGTCAAAAGTTACATAATATCGGTCTTGTTTTATTGATCAAATATTTGTTATGCCAGTAAAACTACCGTCAGGTAAATGGAAAGGTTTCAGAGAAAAACTTTAAAACTTATACAACCATACAGTCATTTTACTGTTAAAAAATACAATGATTGTCTTCAATCAGTGAATTTGCTTCCAATCACATATCAACATGTATTCCTGGATCGCGTGATTTTACACAAAACTTTGACAAGTTAAATTTTACGTCAGGCAGAGTTTTTTTGGCAAATGAGAAATGGACATCCCAAAACACGATCTAACAAGAATTTCCTTCAATCGAACGAATGTAATCGCCAGCGTTGCCAATGTAATTTTTTTCAACCAAGTTTGGAACTGCAAC
>NW_027449163.1:0-21318 GCF_964194025.1 Convolutriloba macropyga
AACAAGGTTGAATTAAGTGATCAACATATAATTATGCCATAATTTATGGATCTTTTCAGACTTCAATTTTCAGACCTTCTCTTTCTTAATCGCTCAATTGTCCATTTAGCCATTTTGTATAAAATATTTAACAATACGGAATAAAATATTTCACAAAAAATCAAGTCATATTATGATTTTTGGTGAAAATCAAAAATATTACGTAAACTGGCCAACTTTAGCATGATTGAGTTTGGTTTGTTTGTATATACCTTAGGAAATCATTCGTTGGATAAACAAACAATTCTGAAAAACACCACCGCTCAAATTGTAAATTGTTGTAGAAATTAACTTTGGTATTCATTTTGAGCTTAAAATAAGATTTTGTTCATATCATTTTCTTAGACCGCCCTTAAACTCGAAACTTGATCCCACATTACGTGTGGGACAACAAAATTGTTCAGGATTGCTCATGTGAAATTGTGATTCTTTGCTAATAAAATGATTTATCTTTTGGTCACACAATAAAATTTTCGTCAATGCAATGAGAAACACATTTTATTGTGTGAAAAGTATGCAAGTGTAAAAACAATTTCGCTCTCCTCAGAATGAAATTTTCCGCTCTGTTGAGACATGAGCTCATGTTTTCTTTTGGGATTATAAGAAAAAGTAAGATTGGCTGCGACCATATTGGTTTATGCATCTCTTTGGAGGACGCCAATATAGACTGACGGATGTCATGCGGAATGTTTAAAAAATGATAAGGCCAAATAGTTCCTGCTCTGTCATCGGTCAGTTTTAAGTGCATTATTGCATTGTTTAAAACTCATTTTAAAGTATTTTCAATAATTTCCTAAATAAAATAGCGTAACAAAAATCTACCTCTGGTCGCACCTTATCCAGCCCCCCCCCCCCCCCCCCCCCCACTTTCTCCCCTCACTTCAATTTCTTATAAAGCATGTTATTTCATTAAAAAACAGTAAGCAACACCACAGTTCAATCATTTGCGGTACAATTTTCGTTTTTGATGCTTCAGAAAACCTCACAACACAAATTGCAGAATTTAAATTTTGTATTGGTTAGATTCAATTTACAATGATGAAAGGAGGCATATTGATAAGCATTTCAACAAAACCACGCTTGAAGATCAAATCTTTCTCAAACTCAACTTTTGAAGTTATACCTTTATATACTCAATCACTCGTCAAAACTAAATTAGTCGATCTCATTGACCTGCTTTCCGCACTGATTATCACTAGAAGAACAGTGACCAAGCTGATAACGTTACACAATATCGAAAGTTTTGCATAGAGTGCTTTTGGCGAGATAAGTTTTATTCCAGCATTTTTCAAAATGGGGGAATATATGTGCGCGGCTGGTTTTTTTCTCCATTCAAGTTTTCACTTTTTGTTAACGCATGGTAGTGAAAAAAGAAAATCACCGTTTTGTAGACCTCAAGAAAAATCTAACTTTGATTCATATGACAGTGACAAGGTAGGGATGAAAATTAAGATAAAACAACTGGAAATTTTAAGTGAAATGAGTTATATTAAGAGGACTGTCACTGGTAATTCATTGCAATTTCAAGCCTAACAATTAACGATTTTAAGTGTTTGACCAGAACTCTCGAAAAAAAATTCAAAAAAAGTTGTTTAACAAAATAAATGCCGTCTCTCTCTGTTTACCACCGATTAATAACTATTGTAAGAACCAATTCTTTAATCAGATGTTCTGGAAAATAGAGGACTTCTGTCGAAATAAAGCTCTGAAAATAGCAAAAATCAAATTGCAATAAATGTAAAACTGAAAACTCCAAACTGTATTCTTTTCCAAGTTCTGGAGTGGTTTCGCAAACAACTCCACCTATTTCATCACAACACACCACTACAGTTTTTTAGAAGTACGCAGACGTAAAAAACTGGTTTCATGCAATTAACATGAAATCAACCAAATTGACTATTGAAACGTAAGGCTGGAAACCTTTTCTCATCTTTCTACCTGTATTGCTTATGTTGTCAAAAGAGATCGCCTAAATGAACCTCTTCTAATATACTGCAAAACCGAAAGGATTTGAGAGTTTTATAGTTTTTAGATTGCGCGGTTGAAAATGAAATGTTTGTAATTTTCTTTGAAAAATGGAAAACTAAGTTTCGTTACTCTATAATTTGTCATGGCCATTCAAATTGATTTTTTCAGACTGTGGGTCCCTTCCGGACTGTGGGCCGTTTCCTGACTGTGACAGTTTCTATAAACTAAAAAATCACCACTTATAGACTGTGAACTTCCTTGGATAAAAAAACGAAGATGGTTTTTGAAAGGTGATAAAAGTTTCCTTTCTTCTTCAGTTCACTTAGAAAACATAAAAATTTTCCAACTCCTCAAAAAACTAAACAATTGAAAATGCAAAAATGTTAATTTTAGTGATAATCAAATTTCGTCACTGCTAATAATTAGTAATCTTTAGGAACAGCTTTTAGCGTTTCCTAGCAAGTTAGACAAATATAGATGCAAAGTGAAAAAATTGTCAGGTTTCACAAAATATAGGAAAAATTTCATTTTAATTGCCACCAATTATGATGTTTATTATGCTAACAACTAAAACTGTGTTTGTTCAATTGAGTTGTTAGCAAATTTGCACGATTTTGCAAAAGTAAACGAATTGGCCATTACGCACATGAAAAATCAAAAATGACCAAATTTTTGGAAGAATTTGCTTAAAAAGTCAATTCAAATTTTATTATCATTTTTACATTTAGTGATGCTGTTGCCGCAAAAACTCTATAACTAGTTTTTCAATGAAAACAAAAGGTTGAAGAAAAAAAATTGTGTCGCGTTTTATTTTTGTGTTTGTGTCTCTGTGTGTGTCTGCTTGCCGTTTTGAGGGTGTGTAATGTGGGCGGCGTTTTTGCGTGAGCGATAGAAAGAAATGAAAGAAGGAGTTAGTCTGAGATAGTTAGTTCCTTTAAATGACAGACAGAAGTAGAGACAGTGTGCAAAAACTGTCACAAATCAATGAACAAAGAGAAAAAAAGAATTTTCTAAAAACTTCGGGATCAAAATTGACAAAATTTTCTAAAACTTCAATGACAAAACACACTAACGGATACAATTGCCTCAGCTTTTTAACATTTAAATGTTTGGAAACGCGAAAAAGACAGAATTGAAAAATACCACTCATGGAAAAGATCAATGGCTTAGATGAAAATTGGTAAAAAAACTTTTTTCTTTTGTGCCGGGGTTTTTATTTGCTTGTTTGTGATTCTGTGTCTGTCCGCATTTGTTTGAGTGTACGCAAGTGAGAACATGTGTGCAATACGTTTGTAACAATCCAAAAAAGAGAGAACCAGAAAGGACAGTTAGTTCTTTTAAATATTAGACACAAATAGAGACAGAGTGCAAAAACTCTAGGGTTAATTAAAATATTGAAAAAATTATATTATATTTGCTAAAAATTGCAGTTTTTAATGTGTTAAAGAAATGCGTGTGTGTTAAGTCTGCTAACACATCTGCAAGATTTGTAAAAGATTTGAACATTATGCACATGAAAAATAAGAAATGACAAAACTTTGGGAAAATATTCATATTTTTAGTATCAATTTCACAATTAGGGAAGCCGTTGCCTCAAAAACTCTAAAAATAGTTTTTCAACAACACAAAAAAATATGAACGATGCAAAACATTGCTAAAGATCATTTGCTAAAATTGTAATCTGAAGAAACGGTTGATTTGTGTCAGTTTCAATTTGTGTGTTTTTGTCTCTGTGTGTGTGCTTGCCCTTGTATGTTTGTATGTATGTGAGTGCGTTTGTTTCGTGGCTGTGTAATGTGTGCGACCTGTTTTTGTGAGTGATAGAGAGAAAGGGAAAGAAGGAGTTATTCTTAGACAGTTAGTTTCTTTAAATTTTAGACAGAAGTAGACGAAGAGTGCAAAAACTGTCATATATTGATGAAAAAAACAGAAAAATTGCGTATTATTTCTAAAAAATTTGGCTTCAAGTTTTTGCAAAAAAAATCATATGTTCGAATCGCACTAGTGACATTTCTTTGGTATATTGAGAAAAAAGATGCTTTCAATATGCTCATGTGACATCAAAAATGAGAATTTTTTCAAAAAAACATGAAACATTTTCTAATTTAGTACCAAAACACACTAATGGATTCAATCGCCTCAGTTAATTGAGACCTATTATCCGAAAACAAGAAAAAGATGGAATTGATTGATGCCAACCATGGGAAAGGTCAATTGCCTGGACAAAATTTTTTAAAGAAGTCTTTTTTTTTAGTTTGGGGACCGTTATTTGCTTGTCTGTGATTCTGTGTCTATCCGTATTTGTTTGAGTGTATGTTTGTATGTATGTGAGTGCTTTTGTTGCGTGGCTGTGTAATGTGTGCGGCCTGTTTTTGTGAGTGATGGAGAGAAGGGGAAAGAAGTTGTTCTTAGACAGTTAGTTCCTTTAAATATTAGGCAGAAGTAGACGAAGAGTGCAAAAACAGTCATAAATTGATGAAAAAAAGAGAAAAATTGCGTATGATTTCTAAAAATTTCGGTTTCAAATATTTGCAAAAAAATCGTTTGTTTGAATATCGCTAGTGACCTTTATTTGGTATATTGAGAAAAAAATGCTTTCAATATCATTTGCTAAAATTGTAATCTGAAGAAACGGTTGATTTGTGTCAGTTTCAATTTGTGTGTTTTTGTCTCTGTGTGTGTGCTTGCCCTTGTATGTTTGTATGTATGTGAATGCGTTTGTTTCGTGGCTGTGTAATGTGTGCGACCTGTTTTTGTGAGTGATAGAGAGAAAGGGAAAGAAGGAGTTATTCTTAGACAGTTAGTTTCTTTAAATTTTAGACAGAAGTAGACGAAGAGTGCAAAAACTGTCATATATTGATGAAAAAAAGAGAAAAATTGCGTATTATTTCTAAAAAATTTGGCTTCAATTTTTTGCAAAAAAAATCATATGTTCGAATCGCACTAGTGACATTTCTTTGGTATATTGAGAAAAAAGATGCTTTCAATATGCTCATGAGACATCAAAAATGAGAATTTTTTCAAAAAACATGAAACTTTTTCTAATTTAGTACCAAAACACACTAATGGATTCAATCGCCTCAGTTAATTGAGACCTATTTTCCGAAAACAAGAAAAAGATGGAATTGAATGATGCCAACCATGGGAAAGGTCAATTGCCTGGACAAAATTTTTTAAAGAAGTCTTTTTTTTAGTTTGGGGACCTTTATTTGCTTGTCTGTGATTCTGTGTCTATCCGTATTTGTTTGAGTGTATGTTTGTATGTATGTGAGTGCTTTTGTTGCGTGGCTGTGTAATGTGTGCGGCCTGCTTTTGTGAGTGATGGAGAGAAGGGGAAAGAAGTTATTCTTAGACAGTTAATTCCTTTAAATATTAGGCAGAAGTAGACGAAGAGTGCAAAAACAGTCATAAATTGATGAAAAAAAGAGAAAAATTGCGTATTATTTCTAAAAATTTCGGCTTCAAATATTTGCAAAAAAAATCCTTTGTTTGAATATCGCTAGTGACCTTTATTTGGTATATTGAGAAAAAAATGCTTTCAATATGCGCATGAGACATCAAAAATGAGAATTTTTTCAAAAAAAAACATGAAACTTTTTCTAATTTAGTACCAAAACACACTAATGGATTCAATCGCCTCAGTTAATTGAGACCTTTTTTCCGAAAACAAGAAAAAGATGGAATTGAATGATGCCAACCATGGGAAAGGTCAATTGCCTGGACAAAATTTTTTAAAAAAGTCTTTTTTTTTAGTTTGGGGACCTTTATTTGCTTGTCTGTAATTCTGTGTCTGTCCGTATTTGTTTGAGTCTAATAAGGTGAAAACATGTGTGCAATTCATATGAAACAGATGGAAAAAAGGAGTAATAGTATGGACAGTTCGTTCTTTTAAAAACTAGAGACAAATAGAGTCAGAATGCCAACACTCTAAGATTAATTTTTATAAAAGAAAAATTACTTTATATTTGCTACATATTGCACTTTTTGATATTGTACTTTTTGCCTCAGTTAATTAAGACATTAAAAAATGCAATTTGTAAAAAGGTCTCAAATACAAATTGCACTTTTTGATATGCTAAAAACTAATTGTATTTGTTAGGTCTGCTCTGATTTTAAATTTATTTGAACATTATGCACATGAAAAAAAATAAAAATGACAAAACTTCTGTTTTTTTAAAGTGCAATTCGCTGTGTAGTATTAATTTTCTAAGTACGGAGGCCAATACTTCAAAAATTTTTCAAATAGTTGTCTCAATAGCACACGAAAAAACATAAATCAACGATGCAATTCATGGGTAAAAACCATTTGCCAAAATGAAAATTTGAAAAAACTTTTTGTGTAGCTTTTTAAATGTGTGTTTGTTATTCTCTGTGTGTGTGTGTGCTTGCCCTTGTATGATTCTATGTATGTGCTAGCTATATTCAAGTGACTGTCACTGGTAATTCATTGCAGTTTCAAGCCTAACAATTAACAATTTTTACTGTTTAACCAGAAATCGCGAAAAAAAATTCAAAAAAATTTGTTTAAAAAAGAAACTGCCGTCTCTGTATGTTTTCCGCCGATTAATTACTACTGTAACAAGCAATGTTTTTGTTGTTCATGATCTTGAGCTGCGAATCGCTACTTGATCTTGAGCTGCGAATCACGTCAGTAATTTTGTTTTGCTTACTTGTGCGGCGCGTGCACTTAACACAGTTCATAAATGAATTCGCTTAGCGAGTCGCTTGTCAAATACTTGTCTATTTTACTCAGCTAGTGATTACAACTGAAAATAAATAAAAAAATTGAGCAACTGTACTCGAGGTGCAAAACTAAGAGAATGAAACGGAGTATAAAGTGGGTCCTCAGAAATCACAACAAGCGTGAACAAAAGTTTTCCCGATGCGGGAATTATGGTAACAGACAAACACACAAAATAATAAGTGAACTACTAAACTTGACTTTAACACATGCCCACCAGGATCAAGTATGATCAATAATTTAGTACATCGTATAATAATTTTACTGCACCAAATAAATGATTATGTACAACATTTCTCCCTTTTTGATGAAAATTAAAATTGTATAACATGAAATTTTCATAACTATATTGATAAAAAATTAATACTTATTCACCGATTACAAATTTATCAACAATATATTTACTGGTTATCATAGCTAGTCATAAGTAATAAAATATCGAGTTTTAAAACATTCTGAGTTTTGACTACATATCTTCCTCATCAATTATTAACTCATGAGAAGGATTCTGGTCTGCTAGCCGAATGCGTGGATCAGTTGGAGATACCTCTCCTATGATTGGCGAGGGGCATGGATTTGGAATAGGTTCAACTCGAGTCGCGGTATCCACAATCGTCTGAACGACTGACGGTTGTACAGATGCTATATCACCTGCACGTCGCTTTCTGCGGGGTCGGAGAAAATTTGGTGAGCAGGAATTAGTCGACTCGCCAGAGGAATTTTCATTCTCCTACCCATAATATTTTGGACACTTGCGTGTTCTTTTAGTTGCCATTGACGGAACTTGCTGCAAAGCTTCGACTGGTGCTTGCAGTAGCCGGTATGGTTAACTCTGCTCGTTGAACTGTTGTGGGTGGTGCAAATATTCTGGTACTTTGAGCATACGAACCCGCATTGCACGAGCAATGTCTGATCTATTGGAAGAGACTCCCGTCTCCCGTTTACGATGCTTCGTCTTCCGATTGCTTTTTTGATTACGCCTAGACTCTTTTATATGGCTCAAAATTTTAGCCTCTGTTGTTTTTTCGCGCACGCGTGGCCCTCTGCGATTGACATAGTCCATTAATTTGGTTTTTCATTCATCGCGTGTGCCAAATTTTGCGATGTCACTGTTCCTGACAGTCACGTCCAGCTTCCCAGGCTCACGAATTACAGATGTGTATTGGTCACTTTTCTGCACTAATGACCCTGGAGCTAATACCTCATAAAGGCCGTCGAGGTTCTTTTTCGATCGTCTATGAGGGCTCTTCTTCCCAGCAATATTGATTTGCACTGCGTGTTCCTTGAGGGGTATTGGACGATGTGCTTTTGTTGCGCTCAAGAAACGGGATTCACTGTCATTGGCAAGTCGCTCGCGAGTGGAAGCGTCTCTTACAGCCTTGCACATGTTCTTTTCGATCTCATCGGTCGCTACGATAGTTCCCCCAATGTTCCTCCGTTAGCAACTCATTAGGTGTGACCGTCTCTTCATCTATATAATGATTTAAAGTTTTGTCATAACTTAAATCAGAATGTCGTGGTTGAGTACTTATATTGCTAAGCGGGGTATTTGCTTTTCGTTCAAAGTGTGATTCGAATGGCGAAAGCTTAGTAGTCCTATGTTTACATATGCGGAGCTGGTATAAGATTGATTTTAAGGCTGCTTTAATGGTGAACGAATTTAATTCTTTGTTTGCCTCTTTTATACATGCCAAATGTTGTTTAATTGTACTAATTAATCTTTCTACTAAACCTACTGCTCTATGGTCGTTTGCGGGAGCTGGTATGAGAGTGATATTTTTTTTCATACAAAATTTTTTACTTGATTACCCATAAGGCAACGAGCTTGATCTATTCGTAATGAACGAGGAACTCCGTGGATATGTATATAATTATCTAAAAATTTTCTAACATTAGAAGCATTCGCATTATCAAAAACTTCTGCAGAAGGATATTTTGAAAATCTATCAATACATGTTAAAATGTAAATTTCATGATTTTTCACATTACTTATAGGTCCTGCAAAATCTATTTGTATTTCTTGATTTGGGACTATATATGGTTTATATGCTTGGAATTGCTTTGCAGGGATGATAGAATTTAAATTTGTACCGATGGCAGTGCAAGATTTGCACTCTATTTCTCGGACCAAGAGTTCGCGGTCATGTATGGCTACCAGCAATGCTGGGCCATACATATCATCCCCCGGCTACCCGGGTGTTTTGTATGGAGGTCCTCGATGAGCTCATCCCTATGGGCGTTTGTTATGGCTACCTTCTCCGTCCATGCACACACAACCACTGCTTACATGGAGATCCCGCCAGTAGCTGTGTAGATAGGGGTTTAGGGCTTTCAAGCGTTCTTCATCGGAACGGATTATGCAGTCTCTGATTTCTTTAAGTACTGCGTCTTTACTCGTTAGAGATGCGATGAGTCCTTTATTGAACGCTTTGCCAACGACTTTGTCGAAGGAGAGGACCTGAGGGCTATCGGTGAGCGGAGTGCTGATGTTAGAATGAGATGAGGATTGGCGCGGCTTGTTTGGAGTTGGGTTGTCCGCGAGGATTGACGCGGCGCGGCGCGAGGCGAGGTTTGGCTTGATCTAGTTGAGGCTGATTTGCCTTTCATTGATGATACTTGTTGGCTCATTGTTGGTGATGTTTTTGAGTTTTCAATTGAATTATTTGAGAAAAGAGAAGAGAACTGACTTTCAGATTGAGTTTGGGCAAAAGGCGACTTTTTATTATTTGCCAATTGGGCACGTGAATTATTTAAGGTATGTGACTTTTGAGTGCAAATTAAGGAAGATATTTGAGGCTTATTCTTGGTTGATGAGATAAAGTGGCTTAACTCAGTGAATTGTTGTTGATTTTGGTAAGCGTGTGGCGCCTTTCTGGTATTATGTGACTCATATAGTGGTGTTTGAGGCTCAATTTGTAGTGGTGTATTTAGAGTATTTGTTCTATGCGACGCGAGTTTAGAATTAAATGAGTGGTTATTAGTGCGAGTTGCAAATAAGGTATTTGAGGTATGCGAAATATACGGTTGGTTAAGTTATTTAAATGGGGATTAGCCCAGCGAGTGTTAATTTATTTTGAGTTAAGTGTACGTGCGAAGCGAGATCATGATCAGAAAGAATGTAATTGGGATTATTAGAGTTCAGATTATGAAATTGTTGGGCAGGTGGTAATGGATTTTGAGGTAAATGTACTCGCGGATCGTATGTGCTATTAACTTTTAGACAATTAATGTGGTTGGAATTTTGAGTAGGTATTTGCTTGGCGAGGGATGCTTTATTTTGAGTTAAGCATACGCGCATGCGTGTTCACCATCTGAATTATTAGTTATAATAGAAGACTGAGTAGAACGATGCATTCACAGAGCGAGTGCTGAAATATTAATTGTTAAGCGGACGCGCTGTGCGGGATCACTAACAAAATTGTTAGTTTTTTTATTGATGATTTTGAACTGTGACTTCGCAGTGCGAGTGACATATTATCTTTTGATTGTAATTCTGGCTCAGCGAAATCTATGTTTAATATTTGTTCAGTATGTTGCTTGTTAGAATTTTGTACTTCAAATTTATTTTCGTAATAAAGTTTATTAGGTGTAATAGCAGAAATATTCTGTTTTTGTTGGAGTAATTTTGCATCAGTGTGTATACGCGATAACATCGCAACTAAAAATTCCTCATAATATTTAGAAATTATTTTTGATGGTTGATAAGGGTTGCGGGATATATAATCAACAAGTCCCATCTTTGTTCCTGGCGAATTTTAAATTGATATTGTAAAAGTCTATCAACCCATCGTGATAAACGACTGTTATAGCGTTTGTTCGATCTGTGTTCTTTTAAAATTGAAAGGAGTGCTCGATTATCAGTTATGATCGAAAATTCTTTGCCATAAAGTCAATTTTTAAAATATTCTATAGACCAAACCACTCCAAGAAGCTCAAGTTCGTTTATACTATAACGTTCTTCATTACTGTTTTAAAATCTAGATGCGAAAGAAACCGTTTTCCAACCGTTGACTGTCAATTGTTCTAATGCTGCTCCAAAACCGGAGCGAGAGGCATCGCATATTATACGTGTTTCGAGTTGCGGATTATAATGATTGTTTTCTGTGTGATGCGAAATTCGCGTTTTTATAGCATTAAAATGTTTAGTGTGTTCGTCAGTCCAGATGTATTTTGTAAATTTACGAAGAAGGGGTCGGAGAGGATGACAAAGTTGGGCTATGTTGGGGATAAATTTAAAAATATAATGAACCGAACCTAAGAATGAACGTAATTTTTTAACTGTATTAGGTGGTTGTAGTGACAGAATTGCCGAGGTTTCAGTTTCGAGTGGCGATGTCCCTGATTGGATAATGTTATAGCCCAACCAAGAAAATTCTTGCTTCGCAAAATGACATTTTGGAAGATTGATCCGAAGGTTATCCGCATCCAGTTTCTGAAGGCAATCCAGTACGAGTTTAAAATGATCTTCTTCTGAAACTTTTCTCACAATCAATATGTCGTTTAAAAAACAAAATGTGTTTTTAAGGCCGATTAACGTGTAGTTCATCGCCTTCTGATACTTGGCAGGCATATCAGTAAGTCCATAAAACCCTGTGTTAAAGCGGTACGTGCCTGTCATATCACCGCTCACAATATTAAAGCTACAATGCTTAGCTGTCTTCGGATGAAGATTCAATTGACTATGCGCGTACTTAAGATCTATAGTAGAGAAATAGATTTTATCCGCTGGTTTTGTTTTATAATCTGTTATGATTTCTGATATAGAATACATATGTTTTTCAATATTCGGCATTTGATACTTATCTTTATGTATATTTTTATTAAGAATTTTAGAATCCAATGCTAGTTTTATTGTTTGGTCTCTTTTAACTGTAATTACAATAGGCGAAATAAAATATTGATCATAGCAATTATTAAGTTTTTCTATGTGTCCTTCATCAAGAATTTTTTTAATTTCACTATTGACTAGGTCTTGTAAATTAATAGGTACTCTTCTACCCATTTCATGTTTGGGTTGAAAAATTCTGTGAATCTTAGATTTGACAATGTGGATTTCTGATCTGCCAATACGTGAAATAAGTTGAGGAAATTGATTTGCTATGAGAGTTTTGAATGGGTACTGAGTTGCGACTGTGTTGACCTTACTACCTTCATTTGAACTGAGAGTTTGGGTGATTGAAATTCCAAGAGCTTCAAATAAGTCTCTGCTAATCAGTGGTTTCAGTCCATCTTTAACCACAACAAATTTGGCATCCTCAATCCGCCACCCATTACTTTCTATTGATGCTTGCATCATTCCAATAACAGGTATTGGTTCATTAGCAAATGCCTTAAATTCTTGAGAGGGTGCTGTCGTCAGCCATCGTGCAAGATTAGAGTTTTTGACCACTTCCGTAGCGAGAGATTCATTCAAAATACTATACACACTGCCGGAGTCAATGAGAAGTTCGACTTGAGTATTACCGATCTGTAAAATGGTATTCTTGGGTTCGATTTGGATTGTGTTGCTAGCAATGCTAGCCACCATATTATCATCTGAACTATCATAGTCAGATGCGCATTGAGGATTGTAATCAGTATTGCGAATCACATTCACGGACTGGTCAGTTGTAGTTTCCTCAATTGAGTTAACATTAGCACGAAAGGGCTTATTTGTGGCAGAATTCGGCTTTCGGGATACTCGTGAGAAAGGATTTTGTTAAACAAAATTATTGCACGTCTTGCATTTCGCATTACATCTATCCTTGTGATTTAATGACCAAGTGAGACCACAATTGCGGCATAATTGATTCGGCTGTTGAGTAGGGGTTGAAGTATTTGGTCGTTGATTTGGCTGGCAAAAAAGTTGTTGTGGAATTATTGCATTGACATGCGATACGGGCTGTGTATTAGAAATCTGTAGTTGATTTAGTTGTCCGAGTTCCATGTTTATGGCCAATCGTAAAGCTTGGGGCGGTTCAAGAGTTTCTCTAAGTAATTCTCTCTGTATTTCCTGATCCTGCATATTCGCAATAAAAAGATCTTTGATCAATGCATCCTCTTGATCTCCAAGGTCGCAATTCCCCGACAATTCCTTCAGTTTGGCAAAGAAGTGTTCGATAGATTCTCTTTTCGACTGTTTGGTCGTGAGAAGCATGTATCTATCAAAGGTAATGTTACGCTGACGGATGAATGTAGATTCCATGATATTCCAAAGCTCTACCGTTGTCAATGTGTCCATTTTGAGATGCGAGTTTCTGCTACATATGTTCCGTCTTCCTTCACTTCCCAAACTAAGGTATAGCATTGATACAGTTTTTCGGTCTGCCTGTGTCCATGGCTTGTCTCCACACATAATTTCTATTTCCATTTGTAATTCCTATCTGACATCGATTTTCCCAATTCATTTTCAGTTGCGCGTTTTTTGCTAACCTGTCTCGTTCCGATTGAGCTGAGGAACTTGTTATTGTGTTCTCGTAAATTGGTTCTAACGGTAATTGAACAATTTCAGATTTTGGTTCAAGCAAAATGTCTAATGTAATGTTTTCCTTCGCAGGAAGAGCCAACTTTGCCTGCATCTGCCATTTCTCCAACTTCAATGGAGGATCAGCACTCGGTTCTTCCCAGAAGGGTTCAATGCCAAGTGGGGTTCGTTTTTGCGTTGCTGACTGCGCCATTTGGTACACAATCAGTAATGTGTACTTGATCTTGCGCTGCGAATAACGTAAGTAATTTTGTTTTGCTTACTTGTGCGGCGAGTGCACTTAACACAGTTGATAAATTAAAACAGTTGAATTCGCTTAGCGAATCGCTTGTCAATTACTTGTCTACTTTACTCAGCTAGTGAATACGACTGACAAGATATAATTTAAATTGAGCAACTGTACTCGAGGTGCAAAACTAAGAGAATGAAACTGAGTATAAAGTGGGTCCTCAGTAATCACAACACGCATGAACAATAGTTTTCCCGATGAGGGAATTATGGTAACAGACAAACACATGAAAAAATAAGTGAACTAAACTTGACTTTAACACATGCCCCCCAGGATTAAGTATGATCAATAAATTAGTACATCGTATGATAATTTTACTGCACCAAATAAATGATTATGTACAATAGTTTTAAAACAGATGTTTTGGAATATAGAGGACTTCTGTCAATGTAAAGCTTCGAAAATAGCGAAAATCAAATTGCAACAATTGTTAAACTGAAAACTCCAAATTTTATTTTTTCCAAGTTCTGGAGTGGTTTCGCAAACACCTCCACCTATTTCATCACAACCCACCACTACAAATTTTCAGAAATAAGAAGACGTAAAAACAGGTTTCTTGCAATTAACATGAAATCAACCAAATAAATATTGAAAACTAAGGCTGGAAACTTTTTATCATCTTTCTACCTGTAATCCTTATGTTGCCAAAACAGATCGCCTAGATAAACATCTTCTAATATCATGCAAAACCGAAAAAAATTGAGAGTTGATAGTTTTTAGATTTTCCGGTTGAAAATGACGTGTTTAAAATTTTATTTGAAAATAAGAAGAAAACTAAGTTTCACTACTGTATAATTTGACATGGACGTTCAAATCGATTATTCCTGACTGTGGGCCGTTTCTAGACTGTGGGTCGTTTCCAGAGTTTGACCGTTTCTGTAAACTAAAAAATCACCACTTATTGACTGTGAACTTCCTTGCACAAAAAAACAAATATGGTTTTCGAAAGCTGAAAAAAATTCCTTTTTTTCAGTTCACTTAGAGGTTATTAAAACTTTCAAAGTCTTCAAAACACAAAAAGATTGAAATTGCAAAAGAAAATTAGTGATAGCCAATTTGCCTTATTGTTTTTGAGTAGTAACTTTTAGGAACGACTTTTAACGTTTCCTAGCATGTTAGACAAAAGTAGATGCAGAGTGCAAAAACTGTCAGATATCACAAAAATAAGAAATATTACTATTTATATGCACTTATTATGATTTTTAATCTGCTAAAAACTAAAATTGTGTGTGTTAAATCTGCTAACACATCTCAACGATTTTGAGAAAAATGAAAATTTTTGCCATTATGCACATAAAACACAAAAATGATAAAACTGGGAAAAAATTTGTGAAATTCAATTCACTTTTTAATGTCAACTTTACAATTGCGGATGCCATTGCCTCAAAAACTCTACAACCAGTTTTCCCGTAATATTTGCGGTGTGTTTGTGTGAGAGATAGAGAGAAAGGGAAAGAAGGAGTTCAATTCCCTCTTTAATGTAAGTTTACTCTTACGGATATTACGGTGTAAGAGATAGAGAAAAAGGTAAAGAAGCAGTTAGTTCTTTTAAATGTTATAATAAAACTGTCACAAATTCATGAAAACAGAGAAAAATTGCATAGTATTTTTAATTTCCCGCTTTAAATTTTTGCAAAAGAGAAATCAATTCGAATCCCATTTCCGGTGACACGTGTGCGACGTTTTGAAAAATTAATGTTTTCATTATGCTCCTGAGACATCAAAATTGACAAATTTTTCAAAAAGCTGCAGTTATTTTTTATTAGAACTGTTGTACCAATACACAATGATGGATACAATTGCCTCAGCTTGTTGACCTCAATTTTTTTTGAAAACGCGAAAAAAAGACCGAATTGAACGTGACGAACCTTGAGTAAAGATTAGTTGCCAAAAAGAAAAAAATATTTCTTCTTGTGCTGGGGTGTTAAATTGTGTGATTATCTTTGTGCATTTATTATGCATGGTGTGTGTGTCTGTATGGTTTTTCTTTGTCTGTCTCTTTCAAATTGCAATTCTTTTATATTTCTAGAACATGCTGAGGAGTTTTCGTATTGCCTAACGAAAATGATGGCAAATTTTGTGGTTCAATCAGTACAAGTAACCTTTTGCAATGTGTATAAGCTGCTTTCGGCTACTTCCAGTGGTTTCTCTGTCAGAAATTAATAAATTGTTTTTGCAACTTTGAGAGTTATATTAGAGCATACTGTGCTACTCACAGAATGGCATGAGCCGTCTTGTTTAGATTTTTTATTAGAAATCATTTTCCAATCTATGTCGATATGATATATTGAAACTTTAGCAGTAATCATTTTTATGGTTCTGAATTCGACAATGGTCTCTGATAAACAAGATTCACACAATATGAAAAATTTTTCAATATGATCCGTGCCACACTTGAAATTAGAGAGCTAAACGTGAAAGCAGCCCTTTTTTTCTTGGTTAAAGATAATTTTCATATGCTGTGTGGAAAAAACCGTCAAAACACGCTGAAAAAGGAAAAAAGTTTAAATTTCAAGGTTTTTCCCATACAATTTAACCACCCAGGCTGAGGTGCCAGACCGAAAGTCGATATGTCCAGACCGTCCCAGACGGAAATTGCCTATGTCCAGACCGTCCCAGACGGAAAGTGTCTATGTCCAGACCGTCCCAGACAGAAAGTGCCTAAGTTCAGACTATCGTGCGTTCAAAACTTTTGGTGCGTTCTACGTGCGTTCGAAGTCGACAACTTCAGACCAAAAGCGTATATGTCCAGACTTTCGTGCGTTCATATCCAGACCATCGTGCGTTCATCCGTGTTTCCATACCGTGTAATTTTGGACGCACGACGCCCCCTTCGTGCGTTCATTTCGGTCTGGACATATCGACTTTCGGTCTGGGACCTCACCCTGGGCACTGATTTAGACGATATTTTATTCTGAAATGTCCGCTGGAAATAGTACTTACAAACCGGTTTTTAGTGAATTTTTTGAATTTTTTTCACATCATGCGATTTTTTCACGCCTTCAGCGCATTTCCTATTTAATAACGTTCAGGAAACAAAGTCAGTTTCAAAACGTTCAGTGCGCTAGTCCACTGTTCTGACACAATAATGAGTGTTTTGGGTCTCTTTTTTTACAAATTTGCTTTTCATTTCAAATCCACCTTTGCCACCGTTTTATAGCCCAATTCCCACATTTTAACACTCCTTTTACATAACTTCAACGATTTGAGCACTTCTTTTACGTTCAGTGCTTTCTATGATAATCTTTACTCATTACTTGTCAAAATACTCTTTTTTGAGAGCGCTTATTTTTGTGGTGTTGTATGGTAATGTTGTGCAATAACTGGACTAATTTCGCTGATTTCAAATCAGACATGTGCTAAAACGAACTAATTTGTTATAATAATTTTGCAGATTTAATATAGAAACCGTCCAAAAAACCTATATTTTTCTGGAAATTTGTGAAAAATAAAGTAGTCAATCAATTGTTCTTTTTGATTCGAAATCGTATTAGAAATGCACTGGATCATCTGCACAGAAGTCAAATTTGGTTTCCTTGTCTATCCAAATTATCGCTTTGCTGACAGCTGTCGTCGTAGTCTGAGTTATAATTCGCATCGTAATTGTCATATATGTCAGGGGGTGCTTCGCGTAGTATTTCAATTGAGATGCCTTTCTTTTCTAGTTTTGCCAACATTAAAATGACACTCAAATGCTCCCATCTCAATGGAGGGTCCAGGGTTGGTCGTTCCCAAAACGGCTCTATCCCGAGAAGAGCGCGTTCTGTGCGTGCTGTTTACGCCATGTGATACCTCAGGCCGTGCGGTATAAAATTGAACAGCGATTGCTTGTCTAAGTTTATGTAATTATATTCGAGGCACGAGTCCACTATGAAATGTATAGCTTGAGATAACAGCTAGCAGAGTTTCAATGGAATTGTGTTACGATTCCAACTCTGTTTTTTTTTAGTTAGGGAATGCTGACGACGCAATTCCACTCACAAACTGTTCTTAATCCAAAACACGAGGTGTTGATAAGCAACTGAATTCATAAAAGACATGAAGAAGTGTGAATCTACTAGGGTTAACAAAAGTGGGTTGCGTGAACTTATATGAATAAATGACATTTTAGTTGGAGGTAAAACTTGCCTCAGTGAATAGTTAAAAGTCAACCTAAGACCAAGATAGTTTTTGAGGGTGAACGAATTAGTACATATTTCCAATCTTCTATTATGTATATGTCAAAAAACTAAAGGACAACAAAACAGAAAGTTTAAAAAACAATTGAATCTTTTTCATTGGCCCGCCCACTTATTGGGTGCAAAATTTCGCAAACCCAGACGCACGTGCTATAGTTTTAACTTTTGATTTACGATGTCGTGGCACGTGCTCTGCAATTGTGGTCTGCATGACAAACGGGGGCACAAAAGGAAACCCAAAATAAGGGAATGACAGGATTGAAAAACATTAAGGAGTGGCAGTCGATATAAAATTTATAAAGAGTACAAACTCAGCTAAACCCTTGAAACTCTTCTCAACTCGATAGTTTTATCGCATTTATATAAGTTATTAATTAAATGTTACGCTATTTTTTCGACTTTACGAGAAGGTTAACCGGAGGTCAGCATTGAAAGAAAACTTAAAACTTCCGAATGCAACTTAGCTCTTACATAAACGAACGAAGAAATCATCTTCTCGGAAGAATGGTTAAAAAAATATCTCAACAAGTGTTCTTCCGTGCCTTATCTAATAAAAAAAGTTATCTATATAAATGTGGTAGAGTATTAAGCTCAAAAATACGAAAAAGCGTTTAACGAGATGTTTTCTCTGGATTTTTAGCGCACCTGATACTGAGCATTCAATTTACGACGTAGCAAAAAAGTGACAAACGTATATGATATCGTTCAAACGGTGGCGGTCAAGCAAGCCGTTAGGCAAGCAAGCCGAATTTTGAAAATGAGGTCAAGTAAGCCGAAAAATTTTCGGATACCGGTATTTTAAGTTGCCCCTGGCGGCTTCGCCGCAATAACCTGGCGGCTTCGCCGCGATAACCGGCCCGCTATTACCGGATTAGACCCCACAGCGGATGAGAGGCATAGCCATGGACAGCGGTCTGCTAGGCCCGTACCCACTAGGTGTCTAAAAATTGACTTATTTTTGTTTCTTTGGTGCATTGGAATACATTATGCACTATAATACTACGCAGTATTGATTGTAACGGCTGACAATGTATTATTTCTGATAGATTACATAACTATTACATAACTTTCGGCTTGCTTTTCTGTCGGCTTGCTTGCCTATCGGCTTATTTTGCGTTCGCCCGTTCAAACACCTTGTTGTTCAACATCATTTAACTTCTGTCCCTTACATCAGAACTAATAAGTTAATGGTCCAAAAAACCCATTGAATCATATTACAAAGTCTATACAATATTCACAGTCAATTCATATACTAAAAGTAATCACATGAATTTGTACGAAATCAGAACAAAACATATCATGTTGAACACATTTAGATCTTTTCCCTTTGCGCTCCCCACTTATCGAGTGCATATTTTCCCACTCCCGATCGCACGTACAATATTTTAAAATCTTTACTTACTATGTGTTGCATAGCGTACGGTGCGCAAACCGAAAACCAGTTTTTAGCAATGAAAAAATTTAGCGAGTTGCAGTAGATATAAAATTTATAAGGAGTACAACCACCGCTAAAACTTCGAAATTCTTTTCATATTGAAAGTGTTATCGCATTTAGAGAAGTCTGCTCTGTTAATTGTCAATTTTATCAAAAATTTGATATCATCAATAGAACGGCAATTGAACTGGGTAATGAAAACAACATCTTTCAGAACTAAATATAGCTGTTCAAAAGATCTGAGATTCACTAAAAACATAAATAGTTCAAGTATTCAACGTCTTCGCAAAAGCTTCATTATGTTTTGCTATTAACGTCGATCAGAAGTCAGCAGAGTAACTTGAAATATTCAAGTTAAAACTGCCGCATATATAGTAGAACAAAATAACCATCTTCCCGGATTACCGGTTGACAAATTATCTCAACAATTTTTTTCGAAGACTGAGCTGGTAATTTAGGTAAATCTTTTAATTGTTTACGGATGTTAAGCTCAAAAAGAATTCAATTGAAAACAGTGTTTCAAGTGATATGTTCTCCGGATCTTGAGCTCACCGAGTTTTGCGCATTCAAGCTGCGACATAGCAAAAGAGTGATGAACATATATGGAAACGATCAGCCACTGTTTTCCACATTTTTCTGCAAAATGTGCATCCGGTCGAACAGACTAGCGGGAAAAGCTCAGAGCCTTCCACTGAGAATAACTTTTGGTCAATACCTTCACCGGTAGAACAATTTTGCTTTTCCACTTTGTAATTCATACAAAAAAATGAAAAATAAAACAAAACAGTGCAGCCCCTCAGACCTGTCTGAAATCCCGAATGACCAAAACGCTCAATTTATTCAAATCGGACGTCATTTTCAATTCTTCTACAATATAGTCCCAAACTTACTTGTCATATGACCAATAGCAACCACAATCATGGCAATTATACCATAATTGGGGACCATTATGGGGTAGACCATCTTCTAATTATCTCCCAATATCTAATGGTCTCTAAAGACCAGTTTATATTCTCTGAAGACTACCCTCCATGCAGTTAAGAGATTCCACCGCATCTAACGGCAATACTGGTCTGCCAAAAAATGAAACGAAAAGTGCGGGATGCAATTCCATATTTGGAAGAAAATGGCAGAATAAAAATGTCATGATAATTCTTTAAAATTAAAATGAGAAAATACGAGTTTTTATTTGACTAATTATTCAGATTGAATATTTACGAAGGTTCTCAAAACTAAAAAAATTCATTTTAGCACAAACTCATTGTTTTCTCATTTGTAAATTTATATCTAGTTTTATGCTAGCAATAGCAAAAACTTTTGATATGTAAGTTGTTGATTTCAGTATTTTTTTACCCAAAACCGAACAAATCAACGCATCAGATCTAAAACAAAAATGCAAGTGCAGGCAACAATGATTGTTAAAAATGGAAAGATTTTAGAACATCATGAAAGTTTTACCGGCCAGCGCACTCTAGCGCGCAGTTTATACAATAACCTACAGCACTAACCACATATAGCGGCAATAGCGTTTCAGCCAGAAATGAAAAAACAGTACGAGATGCAATTCAGTATTTCAACAACTAAAAAAGGAGGAAAAAAGGTCAAGATTTTTTAAAGAACTTTACGGCTCTTTATGTGACAAATTATTCGAAATGAATATTGACAAAAAATCACAGAACTCAAAAATCTTTTTACTAAGTAAACTCACTGTTTTTTCGTTGTAAATTTGTAAGTTGTTTAATGCTAGCAATAACGAAAACGTTTGAGAAATAATACGGTTGTCTTAAGTATTTTTTTCAAAATATCTAACTTATCTTCTAACTTTTCCAATTGGTTGGAGCACATAATTTTGGAGTTCATCTTTTTTGTGGTTTTTGTATGCTCCCACGTAACCTTGTTTTGTTTTAGAAAATAGCTTGCAACTCCCAAGGGCTTTAAAGATATATATTTATATATATATATATATATATATATATATATATATACATATATATATATATATATATATATATATATATATATATATATATATATATCTATATATATATATATATATATATATATATATATATATATATATATATATATATATATATGTATATATATATATATATATATATATATATATATATATATATATATATATATACCTTATACTTTGCCATCATTATGCATTTCAACGTGCTGCTGAAATACGAAAATGGG